>NC_049912.1:15358399-15471600 GCF_001411555.2 Juglans regia
ACAAATTGTAGCGTAAAGTTGCTAGTACTGCCTCCCTTGACTTTAGATGACTATCCACTACTGCATTCAGAGTGGTGCCAGGAATGTATTCTACCAACCTTAGTTCACCCATTTGATTGAGGGCGGTAAGAGGAACTTAGAGATAATTGAGTCTGCAACAAATGCGATTCAGTCCAGAAAGAACTCGTGAAAACTAGGTCACGATCGCTCACAATACTTGTATGTAATACATATAGCTTAAACACAATAGAAAAGATTAATCGTGCTATTTTTAATGCAAAATATGGATGTGCTACTAGCATGAAAAGAGCATATTTCGAGAGCCTATCAACAACCACATAGACTACACTGTACCCATAAGACAAGGGCAGATCCTGTATAAAATCTATAAAAATATTTGTCAAGACCTTATGAGGAATAGGGAATTGCTATTATATTCTATACTAATGCTACTACCGATGCTCAGTTTCCTGCCTTTGAGAAAGTGCATCAGCTCACAGTTCTCACTACCTGATTATATTCTAATAAAGTCATACCCCAATAACCTTGTAATCCATTTTTCTTGAGAAGGCATACCTACCCTCTACTCCAACAAAAACTTAAGGCTTGTGTGATCCGTCTTCACCTGGAAAGGTCTCCTTAAAAAGTAAGGTTGCCACTTCCTTACTGCATGTACTAAGGCCAACAATTCTTTTTCCTAAGTAGAAAGACTCAAAGCTCTTCTTGTGATGTCCCTAAATTCTGCTTGAGAGTTGATGGAACTTGAAGCGTTGGGACATGCAATACAAGGTTATCCCTACTCCCGTTCATGACACATAAAAATGCAATACACCTAGCATGCATATAGCAATATTCAATATTTGTAGCGGATAATTCTTTTTTTTAGCTACTATGTACTAGAAGTAATGTATCCCAAAATATAAACACACTTCATGAAATTCACATGATAACTAATATCCAAAAGGTTACAGTAAAATTAAGGTACATGCAAAACTAAGGTAAATGTAAGGCTAATCCGTCAAGTAGCTCACGTAACTCGAGCAAGGATGCCATAATACTATCGATAAAATGGAGCATCAAAGTGATGAGCTTCGCGTCGTGCCATTGATGTCTAGTCGACCGCCTCCAATCGATCATTTGCTTATCTCCTGATCCTGGCACATGATTTACCGTTCCGGAGGGAATAGCAGTTGGGACTACTATGGTGATATTCGATTACAAATCTCAGCAAATTAACAAACAACTTAAACTGATAGTTTAAAGATGCATGCATGTCAGTAAAAGCATAAATGCATAATCATAAACGTAATCATAAATAAGAATGACGTGACTTAATATTTAACATGACGTATACTGACATGACTAGAACTAACATGAACATAATTGAACTGACGTGAGATGAACATGACATAAAACTAAACGTGAAACTAAACATGAATTGAACTAAATTGAAGTGAACTGACTAAAATTGAACATGAACAAAAACTGAACATTAAATATCATGAGTATAAACGTGAAATACATGAAGTTGGAATCTTATTCAATAATTAAAAGTGATTAATAAAAATGACCATCTGGGTGCTATATGGTTCCCTTTAATCTGTGTGTCCCTACTGATTACCTCATCACAACACAGATATTTACACCAGCTGTGAATGCGTTAACATATGTGTCAGTTTATAGTAGGGTTGTACATAAAACCGAGAAACTGACCTAGACCAACTCAGATCGGCTACCGGAGTTCAGAATCGGCCGAAACTGGTGGAGAACCGATCGGCGTGCGGCAACAAATAGAGAAAAACGATATAGGTTGGTTCGGTGTCGGTTCGAACCTGGTTCAAACTGCTAAACCGACCAACTAAATAAATTATTATTTTTATATATTCTCTACTTAAAACGACGCTGTTCTACTTAAGTTTAAGTGGAACGACGTCGTTTTAAGCCTTAGTTGTGTTTTAAACACAACTTAAACGACGGCGTTTGGTATTAAACCAAACGACATCGTTTAATTTATAACGAATAAAAAAAAATTAAGTAGAATGACGCCATTTGGTTTACCAAACGGCGTCATTCCAAAATAACTTTGTCTTCCTCCTCGCGTCTTCTTCCTCGCATTCTTCCCAGTTTTCATCCTCTCTCGCATTCTTCCCAGTTCTCATCCTCTCTCTCTCTCTCTCTCTCTCTCTCTCTCCTCTGCAACACACTCTCTCTCTACTCTCTCAGAGGAAGCTCGGTCTGGGAACCTACCGTGAACCACCAGAGAAATGAAGCAGTGGTTTCGGCCGGTGTTTCTCCCCCCCATCAACCGGTTTCGGCTGGTTTTCTCCCCCACAAATTAACTTTCGGTCGTCGTCGGTTTTGCCCAAAAATCGAACCGAATGAGTCAGTTTTCACCCCTAATTTATAGGTATATGCATCTACCTAATTTATAGGTATACGTATAAAATGAAATTGAAATGTGGGTGGCATCATCGGTGTTACTCGCCTTACTGTCGGTTTGGCCGCACATTGTCCTCTTTGCTGCTTCTTCTTTGCCAGCCTTTGCCCTCGGGAGAAGATCTATTCCCTTGCTTCGATGCAGTTTGTACAACTTTTTCAAATTTCAAAACAAAATTATATTTAAAAAATTTTCAACTTAATAATATTTTTATTCAATTTCTCTCTCATTTTTCAAAACACAATAAAAAATCTTAATTCAAACTATTTCACTACTATTCACAAACTATTTAACTACTATTCATAGAATTATGAGATATCTTAAATATCCAAACGAGCCATAAAACGTGCTAAAATGATCATCACAAATTTTAATTAAATAATAACATCAATAACATATTCTACCTAGGGAAGGTGATGAACTGACTGAAATAATGTTCGTTCTAGCTAAAAATGATCGAGATTGTACTTAATACTTGAATTAAGAAACAAAGTGTAAGAGCAAAATGTTAGAAGAAGATATGAAGATCATAGCAAGGGGTGGGGTTTGTGTGAGTAGAAGAAGACAAACAATTCAGGTAAAAGGCCAAGATGTTGTCGCAAATGTTTTTCTCGATATGCATAACGTCTAGATTATATCGAAACTTAAGTGTGGACCAATATGAAAAATTGACGAAAATGTTCTTTTTTATCCAGTTCAACTCTTCAGGAGTGTGTTTGTGCTTCTTTGAGCACTTCCCAAATGACACATGTCCAATACAAGTTAGTTGTCTGAGTAGCTCTGGTCCCATTAACAAAGTTGGAGGTGTGTGGTGATCTTCTTTACCATTGAAAATGTTTTTTTTTTCTCCATGTGTGATCCAGTGGTAAGAATCGATGATGCCCCATATATCTATGCTTTCTGCCATAGGTCAACCACTTGGAATCCGTGCCTAGATTGCACGACAGACACGCTAATTTTCCTTTCGTTGACCAACCGGAGAGGTTTCCATATGCAGAGAAGTTATTGATTGTCCACAATAGAGTAGCATGTAGCATAAATGTTTCTTCACTAAAGGCATCATATGTTGCAACCCCATTTTCCTAAAGATTACTCAATTCATCTACCAACGGCTGCAAGTACACATCTATTTCATTCCCTAGTATTTTGGCTCATGAATAATGAGCGACGTCATAAAGAATGCCTTTTTCATACATAACCACGACAGCAAGCTATACGGAGTGAGGATCATTGGCCATATACTGTAAGGTTTAGCCATATTACTGAAAGGGTTGAAGCCATCACTTGCTAAACTCAGTCGTACATTACGAGCATCCTCAGCAAACCACCTATGTTCTTCATCAAATGTTATCCAAGCCTCTGAATCAGCAGGATGCTGCATATTAATGCTATCATGTGCTCGTTGCTCTTTATGTCATCTCATGTCAGCTGTCGTCTTTGATGACATATATAGTCATTGCAACCTCGACTTCAATGGGAAATGCCGCAAGACCTTATGAGGAATTGGGCGACTTTTGTGTGTTGATTCCATCCACCTAGATACGTTACATTTAGGGCACTCATTTAGCTCAGAATTTTGCTTCCAATATAAAATGCAGTCATTAGGACATGCATGGATTTTTGTGTAACTGAATCCCAAACCCCGTTCCATTGATCGCGACTCTTCGTATGAGTGTGGCAAGACAGCATGAGGAAATGCTGACCTCAAAAACTTAAGCAGCATGTCAAATGACTTTATTGACCAACCCCGATCGTTTTAATATGCAACAACTTTACGATGAACGAGAGTTGTGAAAAGTTTTTACAACCATCAAATAGTGGTCGTCGAGCATCATTTAAAAGTTTCTCATATGTTGAGGTTTGTGTAGGTCCAGGGATCAGAGGGGCTTGGGGTTCATGAGGAGTTGTAGTACTACCTGATGCCACATCAACGAACATGCCTGCCATAAAGTCAACTAACATCTCGTCCATGTCATCAATATAGTCTTCTTGATGACTTACCTCCTCATTGTCATCAGAATTGTTGAGAGTTTCGAATGAATCCTGATCCCCATGAAATATCCAGTTGGTGTAGCTAGGATTAATCCCTGTAATGAACAAGTGGGTTTCCACCTCACTTATAGGTAACCAAATATTATTCGAACATATACAACATGGACACCGAATGCAGCCACTTTCCATTGCGTGGTTTTTTGTCTGTGTGAGGAACTGCTTAAACCCTTCAACATATTGATTTGATTTAAGTCTATCACTCAAATTCATCCAACTCTTGTCTATCTCCAAAATAGGAATTTAAGAAATTAGCTTGTAGTTCACATGTAGATGTTTTACAGGGCGATATGTAGGGAAGTAGCATATGAGGAAAAAGATTGTTATACATAAACTAAAAAAATAAGAAATACAAATATTCATTATGATGATCTAAACAATTCACTAGCCACCAGTAATAAACATGGCTTTACACTCCAAAGATTTCAAAGGGTATCTACATAGCTGAACTCATATATAGCAAAAAATATAATTTCAACTACACATGCCAAATCTAGACAATTCAACTAAAATTTGCAAAAATAAGTATAATAGCAGTTGCACAAAGTGAGGACATCCATTACTTAGATATATTATATGGTTCAAATAAAGGTTAATATAGTAATTAATGCAGCCCATCAAGCTGCAATTATTAGGAAAAAAGTGTATGACATTAATCATGATATATTTCATAGGCAGAGAGTTTAGGAAATGGAGTGTATCAAAGAAGCAAAAAGACACCGCACAACTATTCAATGAATATGAAAGCAATTATCCAACTTGTTTACATTAACATAAGTTAATATAAGTTAATAAGATACAGCCCAATGACCGAAAGAGAGCCGACCTTCTACATATCTATATATGTAATTTGTTTCTTATCCTAAGCAAGCTGCAAACAAAGCACACCACAACACAACACGTACAATGTAAAACAAGGAGAACCTAGCGCAGACGATGGGACTAATTATTTGCTATATATATATATATATATAATATGTATGCCTTTAAGGCGGAGTAGGACCACAAATATTTAAGTCAGCAGACCATGAGTTGTATATATGGCATTGATATATGTTATTTGAGAAAACTTCATGTGGGGTTGCCTGACTCACCCAATTGCATAAACAAACAACATGTTGACTAGGATAGGTACAACTAATTGACATGCAATATTTGACTAGGACAGGTACACCACTTCTATATATTTCAACTCATCCAGTTATATCATAACTCACGTCAAATAAGTATTGCTTAATTTATGTTTTTTGTAATAACCGGGCTTAGGCCCAGCCCCTTTGTTTTGGTCGGATGCAAGAAACCCAGCCCACGAATAGGTTGAGTGAAGAACGGCGTCGTTTTGGGGAGGGATTTAATTCCCTTTATGCCGTGCACTGTTTTTCTTCTTCCTCCACTGCTTTCCTTCATTCTGTACTTCGGTCTGCATTTCTGCAATTCCCTCCCCTCCCGCGCAACTGCTTCCCACGCCCCACGATATCTATTTTCGGTTCCGCACATGAAGAGCCTTCCTCACCACATTTCCTCACCACTCAAACTCTCTATCTTGCGCGGACTGGTATTTCATCCTTAGCCGACATATCCGTTTCCGTGGGTCTTGAGTTTTCTGGTTCTTCGAAGGTGAGTCATCGTCCCCTCTTTTCTCTGCATTTTTTTGTTTTTTTTTCCTGTTTTCACCAGCAATTCATGAATTATTTCCTTGGGTTTTATCACTTTGCAGCATACTTGTGGGTACCGAAAGTCTATGTGCCGTGGTTGAGTTTCCCTCTTTGAGTTCTTGAATTTAATTTTCGGTAACTCCCGCTCCACCCACTGAACTGTTAGTCACTCTTAATTCTATACTTGCTGTTAATCCTCTTAATTCTTCCTTCAATCCGACTTTCCCTCTATTTCTTTTTATGTATATTCTTCTTTCTTTAACTTTTTTTTTCTTTTTCTGGTTTTATGTTCACTAGAGATTGCTGTGAATATTTTGGACGTGAATTGCAGTGGCCATTCGAAGTGGTTGAAGTTTGTATTTTCTGTTGGGGTAAGTTTCTCGTAGCTATTGGTGGTTTTTGAATGATAGGTTTAAACTGTGAAATATAATAGAGTTACTGACTTGATGGTGGTTGGGTGTGATGGAATTCTTGATGTTGAGATATATGATTTTGGATGATTTGTGAGATTATTTTTGAACTATTATTTGAGACTTTTTGGTGTAAATGATGGGTGTTTTGGAACTAGTTGTATTGAACTCTCATGCAAGTCTTAATGTGTTGAATGAATAAAATATTGATGCAGACACTGAAATTATTTTATTCGAAGGTTGGAAGTGAAGTTTGGGTTGGGTTATGTTTTAATTATTGGAGTTACTGTTGTTGGTTTTGGAAATAATTATAGTTGGTTTGGTGTTAATAGAAGGTGATGTCTGTTTTGGGTTTTAAATGCAAATGGTTTGAAGAGAGAGTTGTTTGGGTTTAATTGTTAGATAGTTATGGAGCTGTGAAAGGACTGTTTTGATTTATTACTCAATAAATAGCAGCCTACTAGATTGGTTATTAAATGTTGGATATATGTTCTTTTTGTTTAAGTGGTGTTACTATTAGAGTTCCGGCTCAAGGTGTTGATAATACGAAGAAGTCAGGTAAGCGGGGTTCATATACTAGTTTTGCATAAAACAAATAAAAGGAGTTTGACTTTGAAAATAAATGTGTTTATTTTCTTTTTGAAAGAGATGATCTGAAAACAACCTCAGATGTTTATTCTACATATGCATAAATTCTATATAAGAGAAAGTGTTTTTCTGTCATGACTGGTGTAGACTTGAGCTAGTTTTGTGCGCTTTATTTCTTAACTATGAAAAAGAGCGAATATGGAAATCAAAAAGTTTTGTTACGAGTCAAAGAAAATATTTTGATTCTGTTTAGTCGTACATGTGAAGCGATCTAAAGCTATTAAGTATTTTGTTTTGACATGATGAGTCATCTGAAAACCTTGGCATGAAGTTCTGATTCTGTATATGATTGTAATTGGATTTTCGATGAAATCTGTTCTGTTTCTGTTAAGGCCCAGCCACGGGTATAATGGTGGTTTATAACCCTACCACGTGGGTGAAACATGAAAAATGGCCCAGCCACTGATATAATGGTGGTTTATAACCCTACCACGGGGGTGAAACATGGAAAATGGCCCAGCCACGGGTATAATGGTAGTTTATAACCCTACCACGGGGGTGAAACATAGAATATGGCCCAGCCACGAGTATAATGGTGGTTTATAACCCTACCACGGGTGTTAAACATGGTATTGTCCCGATGTGATATTAAACGATGATAAGATTATAATGTTTCAGTTTAGAAATGCCAACGGATTCTCTTTTTGGAATAAGTATATTTTTCTGAAAATTTCGCTCTAATGTTTTTGTACAAGTTTTGTTTCTGCATTCTGAAAGTAAATGTTTTGTTCGGCTTATCAAATGTTATAAATGCTCATGTTTACATGCTAGTATATGCTCTCTGTTACTGAGTTGTTGATAACTCACCCCGTTAATCTTCATAATATTTCAGATGACATCGATGGCTCAGCTGAAGATCAGTATTAGAGTCTATGGAGAAGATTAGCATTGATTTGTTGTTGGGTATCTCATGATATTAGTGTTGGTGTTGGAGGTTAATTATCTTTCTTAAGTTTGCTTTAATGGATTTAGACGGTTTATGGAGACTATGTTAATGTTTTATTATTTCTAGTTGTTATTTGAGACATGAAGAAGAGTTGATTTTATTTGTGTTGTTGGATTGAATATTGGATAAATGAGTTTATTTGATTTATTTAATTGAAGTATTTACGTTCGATTTGAGGTTTGGGAAAATGGATATATTCTTAAATTTGGAAGTACTCTAGCCTTGTTAGAGCTGATTATCAGGTTTTATGAGTTAACTCTCCGGACCTTCGGGGTCGGGGTGTTACATTTTTCCTGGAGGGACGTAGTTTGAGAATTTAATTATTTGTGTTTCGTATAGGTACCTACAACATTAAAAGGAAAAAACATGAGTTCCATTAGTTCAAAAGAATATAAGATTATAGATACTAAGGCAGGCAAAAAGAATAGGATTTAAAATTAAAAACTGATTTTTTAATGATGATATGTAATAAATTCTGATTATAGCATGTGTGTTTACTCACTTCTAGTATTGTTGTTGGAAGGAAAAACCAGAAAATATACAAAATAATCAGTTGTTTCTAACATATATATATATATATATATATAAATGAGAGTTTTCCTATAAGAAAATTTTTAACACACTATACCAATTCATAATTCGATGTACGACATGATCGAGTATATAATATATGGATGATCCCCCTATGGCTTATGGATAACAAAAAGGTTAGAACAGCTCTATTATCCATTCCAGAATCTCTTGCCACATACACATTTATAGTGACTGAAAGGTGGTGGTTACTAATTCTAATAATTTCACTCTCTGATCTTTAATTTCATTCCTAACCTTTCATTTGTGGCCGGATTATTGAGGTGTCTTACTAATTAAATAGGAATAAAATTTTATATCAAGAGATGAGTACTTATGAAGAGTTCATCATGTGGTCTTAGTTGCTTCAATAGATTCCAAGTCTTCCTTTTTACTTAATGAATTATATGCAATAATTAAAAGAATATATCTTTATTTATAGACAAATACTTGGCCCGCAAAGATAATTTTAAAAAACTACTTTTCAAATTGATGGGATTAAATATAGTATGACGTTAAACCACATCAATTTAAAAGAAATTATTTTGTAGTTCTTTTTGGCTAAATTCAACTAGCCTTTATCGTTTTATACAAATAGTTCCTGCTTGCATATAATCATACTCCAATCCAATTAACAACATGATTTGATCCTAATCTAGTAATTAATACTTTTAAAAATTAATCCAAAAGTTGAGGGTTATAATATCTTCCACAGAAAGCTGCCAGCTGCATTTCCCAATGCCCCTTCTATACAACTCATTGGTGATCCTGATCAAATTCTTCCTTTCTTTTCCTATAATAGTGTTTAAAAAAATCGAGATTACATACATATAAGCATCTATATACATGCAAATGGCCTCTTTTTGAAGACTTTATCATGATAGGTAAAATTATTCAAACCATATGGGAGATTTGAATCTAGGTTTTAGCTATATTTACTTATAAAATCTATTGAAAGACTTTGTATGTTTTAAATAATAGATCAAATTAAAGGGTTTGAAACAATAGAAGTAATTCATAATTACTGATCCTGGGGGATTTTAAATTTATTAGAAGTTTCTATTTTCAATTAAAGAGTTTAAAAAATTGGTTCAACACGTGAAATATTTAATGTTCTAATTGAAAGATCTCTACTCCTACATGTTAAATGATATCACTTATTCTAAGATTTAACTTTTTGTGTTATATCCTTATAAACACATGCACTAATTAAAGTCATAGTCTTGCTAAAGCTCATATACAGTAACTCCTAGGAGATGACTAATAAGTGGAGAGTCGAATGGATAAATGAAAGATCAGAATTTGGAGGTCAATGAGATGGAAGTCCAACAACTTTGATGAAAGTATAATTTGATTTGAGGATATGTGTGTGTGTGTGTGTGTGTGTGTGTGTGTGTGGAGAGAGCAATGAGGTAGAACATGTAGGAGTTGGAGGCTGTTGATCGATGGGATGCATGCAAGACCACATAAATTAACTGGTGGGGTTTACAGTGATCTCTTCCCGTTGGCAAGAAGCAAGACAATAAGACCAAAGGCGTTTGCTAGCTGCAGGGGTCCATATATATATATATATGTGTGTGTGTGTGTGTGTGTGTGTGTGTGTCTTACATTTGTGGACTTATATATCTATATATATAGGTGCATGTAGTCTTCGATGAAAACGTAACATTTGTATGCGTTACATACATACTGGTGCATCCTTTCGTATGTAAAATGGTATATATGTCATCCACACATTTATGGGGTTTGTAATTCTTATGTGAAAATTATCATCTAAAATGTGAAATAGGGGTGTGGTTTGCCTTCACATAGTGAAAAAACTTTCAAATATACTCAGTGTTCTGTATCGACTGTGACACACAAAAAACTATGTCTTTCATTATTAAACAACTTAAATCCACGGGCTGCAGTCGCATGTTAGAATAGGAAAAAGGTTAGTCAGTACTGTAAATTATTCGTCGAATATCACTGCAATTTACTTTTGTTAAACACAAGATGCTATGAGATATTATTAACCACAAGGAATAGTTGATACAAAAGCATATCACACTCAAATTCCAACCATGTTGCATGCCCCTTGATCATAGAATTTGATATATTATGGCCCAAGTTTGAAGTTCATAGAACTGATAAACATTATATAAGAAAATCAGATAGAATGAATGCATTCCCAACAATTCTTCCCAAAACACTGCAAATGCTTTCCAGAAATTGAGTTTAATGCTTAAAGCTTAAAAATCCAAAATTGGAGGATAGATATCTCTATAATTTGATGGTAGAGATTTTAAGGGAAAAGAAATACCTTGATTTAGATGCAAATCTTCGAACTTGTCATCAATGACTTACAAGTGGAGGTCTGGATGTTTGATAGCATATATATGTTGGGTCTTTGTACATTATACAAAGTCACTGAAAAGGTAAATTCATTCATATAAAATCAACAAAAACTTGGTTAGATTGATGAGAAACCCATGCATGATGTATGAGATAAACGGCCTGGTGTAGACAGAAAAATTTAACTCAGATTTTTCCAACAGCACCATTGAAAATGCAAAATAGAAAGAAACTTACAATTGATTTGGAGATCTTGCCTCATAACGGTAACAAAATTCAATCATGGTGGTGGGGGAAATCGCGAACTCCAGAAGATGAGGTAGGGTTTAGATAGAGAAAGGGGATCGACGGAGAAAATGCCCAAAACGTCGCAGATCAGAGGAGAAAATGCCCAAAACGTCGAAAGTTCTTGTAGTTGTTATTGCGGCGACAAAATATTATCGTCGTATTAGCCGTATCCCGAAGGAAAGTATTCGACGAAAGAAACGATTACTAGTTGCGACGAATAAATCGTCGCCTCATAACGGTAACAAAATTCAGCCATGGTGGTGGGGGAAATCGCGAACTCCAGAAGATGAGGTAGGGTTTAGATAGAGAAAGGGGATTGACGGAGAAAATGCCCAAAACGTCGCAGATCAAAGGAGAAAATGCCCAAAACATCGAAAGTTCTTCTAGTTGTTATTGCGGCGACAAAATATTATCGCCGTATTAGCCGTATCCCAAAGGAAAGTATTCGATGAAAGAAACGATTCCTAGTTGCGACAAATAAATCGTCACCTCATAACGGTAACAAAATTCAGTCATGGTGGTGGGGGAAATCGTGAACTCCAGAAGATGAGGTAGGGTTTAGATAGAGAAAGGGGATCGACAGAGAAAATGCCCAAAACGTCGCAGATCAGAGGAGAAAATGCCCAAAACGTCAAAAGTTCTTATAGTTTTATTGCAGCGACAAAATATTATCGCCGTATTAGCCGTATCCTGAAGGAAAGTATTTATTGACAGAATCATCTCTTCCCATATTTTTAGATTGCACAAAATCAGGGATTTCTTATTTTTAGGCAACTGTTACAATAGTATAGTTTCCTTATATGTAAATTTCCATTATTAGTTTCATTGTACACTTATATATTTTGTAAAGCAGAACACAAAATAAAATACACAGAATTATTCAAACCCTTTTTCCCTCTTTCTTAACATGGTATCAGGCTAGGTTTCGTTTTCTTGGCATCACCATGGATGAATCCTCCAACCCGCCTCTCCCTTCCCTCCCTTCCCCTTATCTTCTTCATCCCTCAGATTCACCAAGCTTAACCCTTGTCAATGGACTCCTAACCGGCGACAACTATCCCAAATGGCAAAAAGCCATGACCCGAGCCCTCAATGCCAAAAACAAACTTAGTTTTGTTGATGGCACTCTCAAAGCTCCTGAACCTAATACACCCGAATACACCCGATGGAACCAAACAAAGGATATGGTTCTTACCTGGATCCTCAACTCCATCAGCCCCTCTCTTGCCAATTCTCTTGAATATCACACCAACCCACGTGATGTTTGGCTGGACCTTTCCTCTCGTTTTTGTCATGGCAATAATGCCAGAATCTACCAACTCAAACGGACTCTATCTTCCCTACATCAAACCACAAATTCCATTCATGATTACTATAACCAAATCAAACAAATTTGGGATGAACTTGGTCATCTCAAACAAAGCACTGACCTCACAGCTTTACAGCAGCAAGCCGATGATGAACAGGTGTTCTAGTTCCTCCTTGGTCTCAACGATTCCTTCGCCTCCCTTCGCACTCAAATCTTAGCCATGGATCCACTTCCACCCATCAGCAAAGTCTTCTCTATTTTGTTTCAAGAAGAGCAACAAAGGCTGCTCAACGTTAGACCCTCTCAATCGGAAATCATGGCCATGGCTGTTCGATCTAGTGGACGCCCAAAAAACCCTTTCAAGTGCACGGCTTGCGGCAAAGATGGCCATACCCGCGATCGTTGTTGGACTCTCGTCGATTACCCCCCTAGACGTAACCCGCGACCCAAACAGAATCATCTCTTCTCCCCTCATCTTGATTTTCCTCTCAATCGGCGCCTCCATTGGGTGGTAGACAGTGGCGCGAGCCACCATATCTGCCACCACAAGGAAGCTTTCGCCAATCTCCAACCCCTTGCAACCCCCCATTCGATTCGGCTTCCCACGGGTCAAGATGTGCCTGCCGAGGGTCTCGGCACATGCGTTCTCTCCCCTTCTCTCATTCTCACTCAAGTTTATTTTGTTCCCCTTTTAACCTTTAATCTATTATCTGTTTCCCAAATTGCCCTTCACAATTCTTGCATTATTACTTTCTCTTCTAATAATTGCTTATTTCAGGACCCACAGTCGATGAAGCTGATTCGAGCGGGTGAACTCTGCAATGGGCTTTACGTGTACCGTCCCGACCCACCTGTGATTTTTGCTGCTCAATCTACTGCTAATAAGACCCTATGGCATCAACGTCTAGGTCATCCCTCCAGTTTTATTATTCCTAAAATTTTAGATTCTCCTTGTATTCTTTGTAATTGTGATGTTTGTGCTCGTTCTAAACATACAAGATTACCCTTTCCAATTTTTGCTAATAAAAGTGTTTTTGCTTTTAATCGTATTTTTTGTGATATTTGGGGTGGATATCATACTTCTTCCTTATCTGGAGCACATTATTTTCTCACAATAGTGGATGATTTTTCTCGCACCACTTGGATATATTTAATGCGTTTTAAATCTGAAGCTTACACTCATTTAACGCATTTTTTTGCTCTTGTCAAAACTCAGTTTAACACCAATGTTAAAATTATTAGAACTAATAATGGACAAGAATTTCTCTCTCATCAATTTCAAACTTATCTTCTTGACCACGGCATTATTCACGAACGTACTTGTGTTGAAACTCCTCAACAAAATGGTGTTGCGGAACGTAAACACCGGCACCTTCTTAATGTTGCTCGCAGTCTACGTTTTCAAGCACACTTACCCCTCCCTTTTTGGGGTGATTGTGTTCTTACTGCCGCCTACCTCATCAATTGCACTCCCAGCCGTACTCTTCAAAATAAATCACCTTTTGAGGTTCTCTTCAACAAAATACCCAACTACGATCACCTTCGTGTATTTGGGTGCCTCTGTTATGCTCAAACTCTTCGTACTTACCGTGATAAATTTTCTCCTCGTGCTACTAAATGTGTTTTCCTCGGCTACCCTAGCACTCACAAAGCCTACAAACTCTACAATCTTGATACACGGTCCATTTTCTACTCTCGTGACGTCACCTTTCATGAACAACAATTCCCTTTTCAGAATATTTCAGACTCCTCTTCTTCTTCATCTCAAATCATTCCCCTTCCGATTCCTGAACTCACTTTATCTACTTCTCAAACACCTCTAAATCCTCCTCAAACTCCAGCCTCTTCATCTTCACCTCCTCAAACTCCACCCTCATCACCTTCACCTCCACCTCCACCTGTCTCTCGTCCTCGCCGCCATACTACCCGGCCTTCCTATCTCCATGATTACATATGTCCCACTTTACACACAGAGCCCACGGCGTCTTCACCTGCTACAACGACTTCAGGTACTGCTCATCCTCTATCTGCTTTTCTTTCTTACTCTCGTTTTTCTCCCTCACATATTACTTATTTAAATGCTCTCACCTCTTGTGTTGAACCCTCATGCTACTCTGATGCTCTCAAACATTCTCATTGGCGCGAGGCAATGTCTACCGAGCTCCAGGCTCTAGAAGCTAACTCCACTTGGACTCTTGACCATCTTTCACCTGGTAAGAAACCCATTGGCTGTAAATGGGTTTTTAAAACCAAACTCAAAGCTGATGGATCCATTGAGAGATACAAAGCCCGACTGGTTGCCAAGGGCTACACTCAAGTTGAAGGACTTGACTACCATGAAACTTTTGCTCCGGTAGCCAAGATGACCACTGTCCGCTGCTTATTGGCCATTGCTGCTAAAAAAAATTGGATCATTCATCAGCTCGATGTCAACAACGCCTTCTTGCACGGTGATCTTGATGAAGAAGTTTACATGATCCCACCTCCTGGCTATTGCACTCAAGGGGAGACCCGTGTTTGTCGCCTCAGAAAATCTCTATATGGCCTCAAGCAAGCCTCCCGCAATTGGTTTTTTAAACTCACTACTGTGCTTCTTGATGCAGGTTTTCGTCAATCTCAGGCTGATCACTCCTTATTCACTCTTATTACTCACACCAGCATCACTATTGTTCTTGTTTATGTTGACGATATCTTAGTTGCTGGCAATGATCTTCCCCAAATTGAGTTTTTCAAGAATCATCTCTTCACTCACTTCAAAACCAAGGATCTTGGCTCTCTGAAATTCTTCCTTGGTCTTGAAGTTGCTCATTCTTCTGCAGGCATTTTTCTGAATCAGCGAAAATATGCTCTTGATATTCTTTCTGACAGTGGCCAACTTGGTGCCCGGACCGCCTCTTTTCCGATGGAACAACATTTGAAGCTTTCCAATGAAGATGGACCTCTACTTCCTGATCCTAGCATTTATCGTCGTCTAGTTGGTTGTCTCATTTACTTGACCATCACTCGACCTGACATTGTTTATGCCGTCAACATTCTTAGTCAGTTTATGCATGCTCCTCGTATTCCCCATATGACTGCTGCTACGCGTGTTCTCCGCTACATCAAAGGGAGCCCCGGCCAAGGCATTTTTTTCTCCTCTTCCAGTACCACTCAGGTTATAGCTTATACTGATTCTGATTGGGCCAGTTGCCCAACCACCCGTCGCTCCACCACAGGCTATTTCATCCAGCTCGGTACCAGTCCAATCTCGTGGCGCACAAAAAAACAGACTACTGTTGCTCTTCTTCCGCCGAAGCTGAATACCGCGCTATGGCTGTCACAACCTGTGAACTCACCTGGCTAAAGCAACTTCTCACTGATCTTGGCATTCCTCATCCTGAGCCTTTCCATCTCTACTGTGATAATCAGTCTGCACTTCACATTGCTCACAATCCAGTGTTTCATGAACGTACCAAACATATTGAGATCGATTGCCACATCGTTCGCGACAAAATTCACTCCGGCCTCCTTAAAGCCATTCACACTTCTTCACATGAGCAAATTGCAGATATCTTCACCAAAGCTTTAGGACAAGATATTTTCCACCATTTCTCATGCAAGTTGGGCATTACGAATCTTCATGCGCCAACTTGAGGGGGAGTATTGACAGAATCATCTCTTCCCATATTTTTAGATTGCACAAAATCAGGGATTTCTTATTTTTAGGTAACTGTTACAATAGTATAGTTTCCTTATATGTAAATTTCCATTATTAGTTTCATTGTACACTTATATATTTTGTAAAGCAGAACACAAAATAAAATACACAGAATTATTCAAACCCTTTTTCCCTCTTTCTTAACAGTATTCGATGAAAGAAACGATTACTAGTTGCGACGAATAACTCGTTGCAAAAGATCAAAAGCTCTCCGTAACAAGTAAACCAACTGCACCCATTGTAATCTGCTGTAAAATCTAACAGCGACATTTATTCCGTTGCAAAAAAGTACTAATTTTGGCATTTTCTTTTATAGCATTCCACATATTGCCGCAATAGCTACTATTTCTTGTAGTGAGGGGTTATGGAGAAGAAAGTGACTTGCACTGGTCAATTTATAGGTAAAATATATGAGGATGATCTCTAGGTAACTTTCCTCTATAAAATGATGAGTTTGACAAGTTGCCATATCAAGAGCACTTGGATCATGTATTGAAAAATAAGTTTTAATCTAAACTGCACAATAGAGTAATCAAATTAGCTAGAAATGAGCCAAAATGAAACTAAACAAGAACTAGAAAATCCTAATGATGCATGCGTGGCAGTTGCCCGAGTAATGCCTACAAATGGAAACTAGGGGTGTAACCGGTCCGGCTCAGTTCGGTTTTGGACAAATTTTAGAAATGAACTGTCATACACCAGTTTTGAAAGTTCCAGATCGATTCATTACTAAAATCTAAACTTTCGGTTTTTTCGTTTTTGGTTTGGTCCAATTTTTTTTGATTTATCATTTACACGTATGAACTATATAAGTTGAGACTTGAGAATCCGTTTCTCTAATTTGTACCTAACACTTTCTAATGTTTGCAAAAATGTATTTATCCTTTATATATATGCATATACTAAAAGTAAGTCTATATTAATAGCTTAATATTAATATTCATGTTTAAGATTAAAATTTCATGTTATATTAATTTTATGTTATAAGATTAAAATTTAAATGTTATATCAAATGTTATATTAACTTTATATTATAAGATTAATAGACATGAATAATAAGATTAAAATTTTATATTATATTAATTAGAAATTTAGCATATAATATATAATATAAAATAAAAATTATATAAAAGATATTTAATATATAATATAAAAAAATTAAAAATATACCCGTTTTCAAAATATGAAAACCGATATCGAACTAGTTTCGGATTGGTTACAAACCAAATCGAACCTACGGGTTTAGTCGGTTCAACCAGTTGTTCAATTTTTTCTACATCTCTAATAGGGATCACATAGTGCAGAATGAAACCTTATAGATTAAGGCCTAGTGTGTAAGACTTGGTGTATTTGCTTTTCTTGCACTGAAGTTTATGTTTAAAGTTGTTGTATTTGTTATTTTTGTTTTTATTAATTAGTATGGTTTTTCGAAGTTTCTGTTTTTCATACATAATATACAACCTTTCAATAAAATTATTTTAAACCTATTAAAATCATACAACTTAAATAAATTTAACAAATAATAGATTTTAGTTAAGAGTAATGATATACGTATAACTAGTTTTTACAATCTTTTTACAATCATTTTTTACAAATAATAGTGACATTTATATAAAATGATGTTACTTTTATAAGTTGTTTTACAAAAAATCTCACTCATTTAAAATGTAATTATATAAAAATTATAAAAAATAATTATACTTGTATCTTTTTTTTTATTTAAATATTTTGTAAAAGTCAATAAAATAATTGTGTATATTGTTCTCATTAAAATTATTTTTATTATTATTGGTTTAAAACTAAATAATGATACCCACATAATACATTCCACAATATATTTTACAATATATAATTTAAAATGATAATATTTTTATAAAGTGATGGTACTTATGTAAGGTATTATATAAAAATATAATTTATTTTAAAATATAGTTTTGTAAAGTGTTGTGAAAAATGAGGTGTGTTTATCATTGTTTTGAGAAATGATATTCCCATTAGGGGTGTAGCCAGCCCGGTTTGGTCCGATTTTGAACTTTTTTAGAACTGAACCAATATATACCAATTTTAGAAATTTAAGAACCAATACCAGACCAATTCATTATTGAATCTGGAACTTACGGTTTTTTTTTTTATTTCGGTCTGGTTTTTCCGATTTAATGGATTATCTATTTTATGGATATTATAATATGATGTTTATATAAACTAAATTATTAGTCTATTTCTATTGTAGATGCAAGAGTTTGGCTAGAACTAAGTGACTAAGTTGATAAGTTTGGATAAGACTAGGTGACTAAGAAGATATACTTCATCTTATTTTTGGTTTTGTAATTTGAATGAATGTAAAATACTTTGACTTTATCTATAACTATTTTGAGTTTATCTACAAGTTATTAGGAAGTGTTTTAGATAAGTCAAGAGTGTGGAAATCGAGTTTCAAGGGTTATGTAATTATCCAGAGAAGAGTTTAAATGGAAAACTGCTACTGCTAAAAAAATTAACTGTTACGTGTCAGTATCCCATCAGAAGAGTCCCTCGCGACAAAGTCGCTCCGTCAGCAAAATCCTACTATAATTCAAACTACTTTCATATTATTTATTTAAGGGATCCTATTAATTAGAATCAGTAGAGATTCAGTTCTGGATATTTTCTAGAGCACTGTCTAGTATATATTTTGGTGAGAAAATTTCTTAGAGAATTTTCATATTGTTTCTTTCAAAAAGTGTGATCGTTGATTCAAGATTGAGATAGCGTGATCTCGATTAGCCACTCGAGTTCTAGGAGAAAAACCAATGTTTGAAGATCTTCAGAGGTTCTGGCTGCTACTACAATAGAGACAAGGGTCGTTTGTCTGGTCAAGTAAGAGTATCAATTGACAAGGTTTTGTAATTGAAACTTGCTTGAAACTGATTTTCAAATAATAAAATTGACTTTTTTGGGTTTTGCTACCCCACAAGATTTTATCTTTAATGAGTTTTTAAAAGGGTTTTCCTTCGTTACTAATCTTGTGTTAAGCAATTTATTTACTTTATATTATTGCTTTATTATTAAATAATTGTATGGATCACGATTAACCAATTTATTGAGTGAATTGGTAGACTTTTGTGTTATGATACATGGACATTTGAGTAATTTCAATTGGCATAAGAGAGTGGTTTACTATGTGATTTGTGTCCCTGTAGATAATATCGTTGTCGTTATATACCCAGACACACTTTGATGGGAAAAACTATACTTATTAAAAAGTTCGTATGAGCTTTCATCAAGTTTTTAGATGAACGTGTGTGGTATGCAGATAAATGAGGAAGGACTAAGCCTGAGACAACTCTTGATACTTGGACTAGATATGAGATCAACAACTAAAACTGGAATAGCAAATTTAATGCTATTTTCATGGCTGTATCTCCCGAAGAGTTTAAAAGAATCTCCATGAATGAGATTGCCAAAGAAACTTGGGATAATTTAAAGGTTACACATGAAGGTACAAGATAGTAAAATATTCGAAACTACAGATGCTAACCTTAAAATTTGAAGAGATTAATATGCTAGCAGATGAGAGTTTTAATATTTTATATTAAACTTAATGATATTGTGAATTTCAGGTTTAATCTCGACGAGAAGGTAGAAGATTCAAGGGTAATGAGAAAGATTTTAAGATCCTTGCCTGAAAGATTTCGCCCAAAAGTAACAGCCATAGAGGAAAGCAAGGATTTGGATGCTATAAATGTTGAAGAACTGGTAGGCCCTTTGCAAACAATTGAGTCCTCACATCCTCAAACAAGAAAATGTAAGTCCATTGCATTAAAGATTGTGAAAGAAGATCGAGATGATTTTTCTGATGAAGAAAATATGAATGGTGAAGATATAGATCTCGTTACAAGGAACTTTAGAAAATTTCTTTTTAACAAGAAAGCTAGTGGAAAACAAAAACGAGGTAAGGAACTTCCTGTAAAGAAAAGTGATAAAGAAAATTAGAATAAAAAAAATGAGAAAAATGACAAAGTAAAGTGCTAAGATTGTTCTGGATATGGTCACATAAGAGTGGAATGCCCCAAACTTTAAAAAAAATAAGGGAAAATCACTGAATGTCACACTGAGTGACTGTTTAGAATTTGGAACTTCTAGTTCATCATTTGATGATGAGAATTCTTTTATGGCTTTTACCACTGTTGTTGATAATTTTTCAAAAATTGTGCTAACAAAATCTTAAAGTTAATTTAATGATAATGACTCAGATATAGTTCTTGTTGATGCTGACCATTAGGTAAACATACATGAGGCTTATATTGATTTATGTGAAAAAATGGCCAAGCTGAAAAAGCAGTGGAGAATGAATAGAACAATCTTTTGGAGGCACTTAGAATTTCTGAAGTTGAGATCTTGAGATTGAAGACTCCAAATGATGCACTAGACAAAGAATTGAATAGTTCTCAAGAGTATCAACAAAAATCAACAACTCCAAATTGGATGAGATGTTAAGTAATTAAAAGTCCATTTGTGATCATACTAGTTTGGGATATACAACTTCCCAAGACAAAGATACTCAAGCCTCATCATCCGTTGCCACTACCTCTATGAGTATCGTCTTTGTCAAAGGAAGCCAAGTTGTAGATGCTCCAAAAGAAATCGCTTCAAAGTCAAATCATTTTGAAAAGCCACATGAAACATCAACCTCAAAGACTATGTGCTATTGTGTTTGTGTTTCTGTGTGTATATTGAACTACCCAATTGGACCACGCAGATAAAAAAGACTTTGAATCTTCAATGATACTACCATAGCATGATAGATCTTCATTTGGATTATAAACAGCTTTAACAATGTTTTGAGCATTCCCTTCAAATGTCACTTTGTTGAGTCCCAAATCATTGCAAAGTTCCATGGCTTTTCTAAGAGCAATTCCTTCTGCGATTACTGGTTGATCCACATTGCCTCTAATTCCACAATAAGCTGTTGTGACTTCTCCATTTTCGTCTCTAATAATGACTCCTATCTCAATTTTCCTGTGTTTGGCAACACAATCTACATCCCAATTAGCTTTAAAGCTATAGCAACACCCTTCTTTAAAAGAATAATAATATGCTTATAATTTGTTTACAACTATTTTACAATTCGTGTCCAATCAACCAATACAATCATGCTACTCAATTAAAAATAAATTTCAATATAATAAAATTACCCTTCATTTTATGTAGAATTGTAAAGTAGTTACAAAATAGTTCTACGTTTGGATAGTAAGGTGATCTCAGATGATTTGTAAATAATAATAAAAAATAAAAAAATATTAAATAGTAGTAAATAATAGTAAAAAGTATGTAAAAAGTAATGATAAAATATTAAATATTAATGAAAATCCACTACACAAACACAACTTAAGGCTCATAATACTCTATTATTATTTATTATTTTATAATTACTTTTTATCACTATTTACTGTTATTTAATATTTTATTATTACTATTTACTGAGTTCAATTCCCTATTTAGACGCAAACTATATCATTTTCCTCTTTAAAAATTCAGTTCTGCTACAGGTACCCGTATTTCGGGTACCCATTGCGGAATCACTGAGGTGGCGTTAGCCACGTCAGTTTTATTTTTGTATGAAAAAAAAAAAAAAGTAGAAAGAAGAAGACGGAAAGGGGAGAAATGAGCGCCAAAATTATTTCTGAAAGCCTGAAACCAGAAAGCATTTTGCGGTGCAACCATTCTGCGCGATAGCCGTTCTTCATCGTGGTCCGATTGAGCTGAAGACAAAAGCACCAGAAACAAGTTTGCGCTGAGAAGAAAAGCCCCATAAACCATTTTGCGCAACAGCTCTGGGAGCGGTGGCTGCAGTTCCCAAACTCAAATTTTCCCGTGGTTATATGTCGCAAGACTTCGAGGATGCCTCACGGCTGTAAACAAGTGGTTAGACTGCATTTTCCATTTCGAGTGGTCACTCCTTCAAACCAATCAAATTCGAACCCCAGATGTTTGACAAATTGTCCCTTACGAGCACGTCAGGGTAGGGTGCTGTGATAATTTCTTGTACCGGTGTGCACCTTTGCTTTATTGTGGAGTATGTAAATGATGGGTGCTCTGAAAAATATGGAACAGCTACAGTCAACATGTTTTGCTTTATCTTTAGCTATATAAAGCCAGGCCAGAGAAGGGTATTCAACCAAAAGGTACTTAGCGAGGTTGAAGACTCTCTCACTTTCCTACAAAAACCGGCATCTTCCCCTTACAATTCTCATGTCGAATCCTCCCAGAGTTCGACACATCTCAGAATGCTTTATCAAACCAGAATATGCATCGGAAGAGTCAAAGCAACCCTTCTACCTGACGCCATGGGATCTTATCATGCTCTCTGCGCACTACATCCAAAAGGGCCTTTTTTACAACAAGCCTCCCGCATCAGATGACCAAGATCAGGCCTTCGTCAAGACTCTCTTGGACCGGTTGAAGAGCTCCCTCGCCCTCGCCCTTGTCCATTTCTATCCACTTTCCAGCCGCCTTGTGACACAAAAGAATGAAAACCCACCTTCCTGCTTGGTTTTCGTCGACTGCAATAACAGTCATGGAGCTAAATTTATCCACGCAGCACTAGACATGGAAATAGCGGACATCCTTTCACCGATTGATGTCCCATCTGTTGTTCAGTTGTTATTTGATCATGACAGAGCGATCAATCATGATGGGCATACAATGGCTCTGCTTTCCATTCAAATGACAGAGCTCAAAGATGGCATTTTTATAGGCTGTTCCATTAACCATTTAATTGCAGATGGAACATCTTATTGGCATTTCTTTAACTCCTGGTCTGAGATTGCGGGTTCTTACTTAATATAGAAAGCATTTTGCAGTGAAACAGACTAAGGTGCAAACGCACCGTTTGACTTAAGGTGCAAACGCACCGTTTCAATTATGCTGAGTTGGAACCGGGTACGCGGCGTGTCCCCCATCCCGGGTGCAACTAGCATTTTTCTTAAAAATTAGGTGTGTCTACCCATTCCAAGTCGACTCCGAACCCGAACTGTAGTATAAAAACAGCACGAAACATAAACCTAACAGACGCTTAGAACTTAGAGGAATGGGGAGCCTGACGGCTGAGAAGCATTCAAACTCCAAAAACCCTAAAATCAAGCAAAAACGTCTTGGCCCGAAGAGAGCCAAGACCAAGCTCAAGTCCAAGAAGAAGAGGAGGGACAAGAACGAGGCTGAGCTTATACAAAATATACAAAGCAGCCATGAAAACAACGAAGAGGCCTACCCCGCCTCAGCAGCAAAGCGGCAGCTTTGTTTCTTCCTCGATCAGTTTCAGTCTGCGAATGGGGTGCAGCTTTCTTCTCTCGAGTTGGAATCCATCAAAGGTACTTTTTATAGCGCTCTGGTTGGTTTCCAAAGGAGAGATTATAGATATATATTCTTGGGTGATAAGTCTCCGTTTGATTGATCAGATACGTCCATTGTGGAGCTATCTCAAGACGCGACCCAAGATGTTCAGAACTTGGGGAAACATATGAAGGCAGCGTTCGGGTCACCGTGGAAAGAAGCGCTTTGTGGAAAACAGGAAGGGAAAGTTGATCCTGGCTGTCCGGCACTTCTCATCGTTAGTTCATCTGCGTTGAGATCGATAGAACTCCTAAGGTTTGAATGCTGTTCGTTTCACTCCCACTGAACATTTTCTCTTTTGAACCATTTGAATAGTCTATGTTGCCAGTGTTCCTGGTATGTGTCAAACTTCCTATTTCTAATTTGTATTGCAAGTATCACTGAGAAATTAGTTGAGAATTTTGTTCCTGTAGGGGTTTTCGGTCCTTGACTAAAGATTGCCATGCCGTAAAGCTGTTCTCGAAGCACATGAAGGTTGAGGAACAGGTAGTTTCTTTATCCCTTCTTTACTTTTCGGTGCCAATTTAACCTTTTTATTGACAATGCGACTTTTGCTATATTTAGAGTGAAATAAATGATGTAGAGACAATTTGAGGGAAGTGGTTTAGATTTTTTAGTAATGTGATGATCTGAAATTATTCAATCGTATTTTTCCTGTTCAAGGTACTACAAGTATAATGGTAAGCCTATTAGGACTGGATTAAAGAGATCAGTAGCACTTGACTTGACATAGTTCAGGTCCGTGAATCTCAGAAAGTTCTTGGTTAATGTTCATGTGACCAAAACTTTGGGCCCATAAATTGAGGTGGATCTTGTTTGTTGATCAAGTGTAGGGATGATATGTGAGGATGATGGTTATAGTCATTCAGCTTTGAGAAACTTATTAAAGAGCTGCATCTATGCTGAATAAATTAGATTTTTTAACCCAAGTGGATTAATGCAAGTCTTGAACTGTGTTCTTTATGCTGGCTGTGATTTGGCTTGAAGAGCTATTCAGGGTGACCTGGATGTCAGTTGGGTCTAGATGACATGTTTTAGTCATCTCGAGATTTATTTTTCGTGATGCCAATCATTTTGCAATTTTCGTCATTTAAGACTTAAGATGCACAGGATTCTCGTTACATTCAACTCGTTGTAGAGTCTAAGTGCCATAACTTGGTTACTTACATTCTTCTTTTTGCATTTTGATGATTCTGCCGTTGTTGGGTTGTAAAGCATAAACTGACCTAAGCCAAACAAGCCTTTTTGCATTTTGACGATTCTGCCTTTGTTGGGTTGTAAAGCATAAACTGACCTAAGCCAAACAAGCCCACAATACAGTCCATAGAGCATTAGCAACCTCACAATGCAATAATAGGTGATAAATTGATTCTCCACTCCACATGCAACACCAGTCAATCACAATAATGTTCATTTTCCTAAGTTATTAGGTATCCCGCTTCCTCTTTCCTTATCCAATGGTCATTGGTTAGAGATTTTATTGATCTACCTCTCTTTTTCTTGGTAAGGGTAGATTTTTTCACTTCTTCCAACGAGTTTTACCCAACTGCTTACCATTATATGCTTTCAATAAAATTCAATTACAAAAGTTTAAATGAAGCGTTGTTGATGCAATTGGCACATCAAATTTCTAATGATTTCTTTAACTGTCCATGACATTTTGTCCTTTTCTTTGCTGTTCCTGAGTCCGTATATTTTGGTGGAACTTGTTTCCTGTAACCAAAATTTGTAAAGGTTTCATATCTTTGATTATTATGTAGCATCTCCCAAGTAATTGTATATTTATTAGTGTTCTTGATTATTGTAGACTTGAGGAAATGATGATTAGATACAAACAGATTGGCAAAGGTGCCAGAAATGCCGAAATTTATTTATTTGCACGTCAGTCTGATCCCAAGTCTCATTGTTATGATTTATTTGTACACCATAGTGTCGTTTTCTATTTTCTATTTTTTTAAATTTCGGAGTGACATTTATTAGGAATTACACTATCTCTGGTGAGATGACTGGATTTATAGTTGATACTGGAATATGGGAAATGATGCCAATAAAATGAGTGACTGAAGCATTAGCTCTGCTGAATGTTAATTTGCACGTCAGTCTGATCCCAAATTATCCATGTTATATTTCTATCTATTTACCTATTCCTATGTATTGTTCATCTTATTGCTCTCCATGTGTTGTTTTCTATATGCCTTAAGTTGATATCCCACTATCTCTGGTGAGATGACTGGATTTCTAGTTTATACTGTAGTATGGGAAATGATGCCAAAAAAATGAGTGACTGAAGCATCAGCTCTGCTGAATATTAATTTGCACGTCAGTCTGATCCCAAATTATCCATGATTTATATTTCTGTGTATTGACCTATTTACCTCTATATCGTTCATCTTATTGCTCTCCATGTGTTGTTTTCTGTATGCCTTAAATTGATATCCCACTATCTCCGGTTAGATGACTGGATTTGTAGTTTATACTGGAGTATGGGAAATGATGCCAAAAATATGAGTGACTGAAGCATCAGCTCTGCTGAATATTAATTTGCACGTCAGTCTGATCCCTAATTATCTGTGATTTATATTTCTATGTATTGACCTATTTACCTCTATATCGTTCATCTTATTGCTCTCAATTTGTTGTTTTGCATGCGCATTAAGTTGATATCCCACTATCTCCAGTTAGATGACTAGATTTATGGTTGATACTGGAATATGGGGGAAATGATGCCAACAACATGAGTGACTGAAGCATCAGCTCTGCTGAATATTAATTTGCACGTCAGTCTGATCCCAAATTATTCCTAATTTATATCTACTTACCTATACATCTATATATCGTTCATCTTATCGCCCTCAATGTGTTGTTTTACGTGCGCCTTAAGTTATGTATCTTCTCTCCATGAAATACAAGACAATAATTTTATAGCATTTGTGGCTTCCAATTTTTCTCCTGTTATTTCTGACCTCTTCTATTATTTTGACATTAATGTCTCATCTTATTAGTTTGCCAAACCTCCATTTCATTTGTTTATGTAAGAACAAACACTTCAATTATCCAATAAATCCTTTTTATTGCTTAAACTTAGTAACACGAAGAATGCTGTAATGAGTTTTATATCGTAATGATTATTTTTTCTAGATATTCAGAAAAACGTTATCAGGAGCTTTCACATTGATTTTTGGTCATTTTGTGCCTCAGTCACTGCATTTTCTTACCAGCATGATAGATAATAGCATGAGGATCCCATATAATTGTCAAAAAGTGCAACTGAATTTAAAGACACGCTGGTCAAAGCTGGAAAAAAACTCCCATTGGACTTTTTTATAAGTAAACTCTCATTTGACTTTTTTGTCTAACAGAATGTAATCAACGTTCATTTTGATCAGGAGAATGTAATCTACTTTGATAATGATCGTTTGAAATTAATAATAGGTGACTTTTGCTAAGTTTTATTATCTAACTTTTGCAAGTGTATTATATGGTGGTGCACTTTTTTTTTTTGTGTGCCCAAAACTCTTCATTTGAGGTAGAGCCTTTGAGAGGCTACACGAAGACACCCTTGGTATTTTCAAAAGTTTGTGCCTGGTCTCTGATGCCATTGGTTTCTTAATTGTTATTGATATGCTACTCTTGTCAGTTTCTAGTTGTGTAATTTTAAATGGTCTTACCAGTACTTCATTTACCCTTCTACCCATCATCTACTCTCCTTATATGTATATTTAATGTTTTTCCCTCGTGGTTTGATGCAGGTATCATTGTTAAAGAGTCGTGTTAATATTGCTTGTGGTACACCGAGCAGGTTAGTGAACATATTGTGCTATTGATCATGACAAATTAGTTATTCATTATAAGTAAAAAAGAACTATGACAAATGAGTCAAGACTTTCCTCTGGGAACCTCAAGCTGGCATTTGTCCACCACTTTGGGATTGTTGATGTGCAAATGACATCTTTTATCTCCTGTCTTTGAGTTTGTTTCTACTCTATTTGAATAATTTGGCTTATGGGTGCTTTTTACATTGATCCTAGAGTAAAGAAGCTAATTGACATTGAGGCGCTGGGCCTCTCACGGTTAGCAGTGATTCTGCTCGACATACATCCAGATGTTAAGGGCTATTCCCTTTTTACACTTCCACAAGTCAGGTTTGATTTTTATTTTGGGTAATTCATATCCATTTTCCCTTCTGTTATGCTTATTTTATTATTCTTTGTTATTGGTTGCAGTTTTTTTTTTTCTGTTCTTTTCTTATATTTTGTTTTTTCCATTCAATTGGTTCTTATTTGATACCTTCCTTGATCTCCTTAAACTTCCATGAGGGTTTTATGATACTTTAGACCTCCTTGGAGATTGGCATTTTCATTAATTTGATACAATGTTTAAAACTGTGACCTAACATGAGGTCTTTTTGATACACGATAGACCTCCATGGATATTGTATTGCCCACATTTTGTCTTAACATGCCCTTGTGATTTTCAGTTCAATAATCTGTCCAAGTTTAAAAAATCTTATTTTTGTATTTTAAACTCACTGACATTCTATACCTGCGTGAGATTGGCACGGTTCTGACCTCCTGATATCTATTCATTTTTGTCGTTGTTTTTCGAAATCCATGCCTCAGGCATCACTCATATTCATTTTGCTGGGCAGGGATGAATTCTGGGACTTGTACAAGTGCTATTTTCACCCACGACTGCTGCAAGGTAATCTGCGTATTTGTCTTTATGGTCCATTACAAAGTGTGACCGAACTTAAGGGGAGGAAAAGAGGGAGCTCCTGAGGGTTAACTGACACATTAGGTACAAATTTTGAGCCAAATGTATTTACGCGCGTATCATTTTCAGCTTTGTCTTTAGCCAGAACGCACGTCTCTCCTTTCAATATTTGTGTTGTATTTTTTTTTTCTAGTGATAAAAGCCTCCTAGTCTTGGTGGTATGCTTATTCCAAGGTGTAAGGTTTGAATCCTCTTGGATGGAAACAATCTCTAGAAGTTATTGGATTGAGAGATTGTTTTTTTAAATTATCCGAGATTCACTTGCAGAAAATTCTTGCGAGACCTTTACATCTGGTGGCAAAAAAAAAAAAAAAAAAAATTATACGGTCCAGTATTGCGCATTAATTGATAATGCAACATCATCATAATTGAATTAATCCTTTTTCTTACATCAACACGGGTAAAGCAACTCCTGAAAATCGTCTCCTTAATTATTATACTTGCATTCTACCATGGAGAAAAACACTTTAATGACAACTGATTTTTCGATTGTGGGTGGACACGTTAATGTGCTCGATTTTTCAAGCAGGTAACATATATACAACTTGGTAATGTATTAAAAACGTTGATTCTTTGTAAAAAAAAGATTTTTACTTCAAAAAAAAAATATTCTTTATTAATTTTATTCAGTTTTTTTTTTACGAATGGCCTGTATGGAAATGGGAGGGCTTAACATGAACGTAGATGAACAGTAACTTCGGTATCTACTTTTTAAAGTTTATTTTCTGTCCTTGACAGTTTCTAATCATGATTTCTCTCGTTTTACGACATTTACAAATTCTTCAATTCTCTCTCTCCCCTATCAAACGGGGGTTAGCTTCGGAAATATAAGTAAATAGTAATAATTTAATTAAAATGAATGGTATCACCGTCACTTTATTAATTATAAAATCTTCAATAAAGTGCACTGTATAAATTATGATAATTAAAATAGAATATATTTTATTCAAAAATTATAACCACTAGATTTGCAAATTATAATGAAAAACTTTATAAAAAGTAATATAAAAGTTGAAAATTAATAATATTTATTATTATATAGAGTTTAGTTGAATAATCTAAAGTATTTACGGTTTCTATAGAATTGAAATCTTATTTGGTTTCACATAAATTGGATGGTTAGATGGAATAATGTGTGGCTTAGGTGGCATGATCACAATATTTGATTTTCTTCATTCTTCACATTTCCATCTCATGGTTCTTCTTGATACCAAGTGTCCAGCACTAATTCTCCCAGTGTGGCTAAAATCTTGTCAATTGTCCAAATAAACATTTTCTAACCTAATTTAGGCATTCCACACCTTGAACTTGAGATCACTGGACGAAGTGCCACATGGCGCTTATACTGGAGTCACTATTCACTCAGAAACTAGTGAAAATAATTTTGTACAATAAAATTCTAAATATTCATATGAAACTAGGAGGATACTTCGGTTCACGAAATTCAAATCCTAAGTGCCTCAAACAATTCAAAATGCGTTTTCAAACAGTAGTTGCTCAAAAAATGAAAATCGTTTTATTGTGCCATAAAATCCTAAATATTTATCTGAGACTAATGTCATAGACCATTTCTCATTATCACACTCCTAATTACCTCAAATAAATGAAATCACGTTTTTGATATCATAGTGGTAAGACTAAAACCTGCCGAATTGATCGATTCGTGAAAGATTTTCAGGATTTTCACGAGGTTCCTAAAGCCTAAAGTAATTCATTCGTTGAATTTTGGCGGGTTGTTACATTACGAGTTTTACTTCATCTAAAGAAGAGATAATGCTAGAAGACTCGTCAATCTTCCATACAAAAGATAATCGTTGCCCTTAGAGTGCTTGCATATGGAGTAACTATCGATTTCATAGATGAATACATATGGATTGGAGAAAACACACAATGGAGAGCTTGAAACAGTTTGAGGAAGCGGTCGTAAGTGTTTTTTCTAATGAATATTCGAGATCTCCAAATGCCAACAATATTGTTCGATTGCTCTTTGTTACTGAATAGCGTGGATTCTCAGGGATGCTAGGGAGGATTGATTGCATGTATTAGAAGTGAAAAAATTGCCTGTCTGTGTGGAAAGGTATGTACTCCGGTTATAACCGTGAATAAACTATTATCTTAGAATTGGTGACATCATATGATTTTTGAATATGAAATGCACGTTTTGGATTACCCAGATCTCATAATGATATTGATGTGCTAGAGTGATCTTTTATTTTCACTAAACTTGCCCAAAGGAGTGCTCTTCCAGTCAATTACTCAATTAGTGGTAATGACTACACTATAATGTGTGGTAATGTCACAGTTCCCCCATATGCATTGTGAGTACCTGTCTGTGACTGTAGTACAACTTACGTTGAAACTACGTTATCTATAGACTCGTTCTCAATGCATTGATAAATATAACATAACATCATAACGTGTACACCTACCAGCATTAGGTGTCATAACATATTGATTTCGCTCCAGTGTTCTTTAAAAAGAACCCATTCGAAACCTGTTGACTGTTCTTCGTCAACTCAGGGGTTACCACTCTATTCTTAAACACTCCAGAGTGGACAGAGGGGTTCCACTAAGATAATTTCCCATCCTAGCCTTTCGAGTTGTGTCAAAAATGATTTTCATGCTATACTTGAAAAATGTTTTTCATGACATGGGCATATGTGGCAAACTTTCATGCAAAAATGACATTTATAGATGTAATATGCAAAAATGGTGAAGAATATCACATGTCATGTAAGCATGCACTTAATGTATTATATAACATGATATTTTATGCTTAAAATAATAATTAAAATATGAATGAAACATTTATCAATAATTCATAAATAATCTATCAAGGTGTAAGTTAGAGGCCAACTTAAAAATTTCCTGAGTAATTTGAAAATAACGATGTAACTGCATAAATCAAGTGTGCACTAAGTTAGGATTAATATTTCTATGGATAAGGTTCACAAACAAATGTTTCAAAAATTGAGTATTTACAAAAATACCCCTAGACTTTCAAAAATTGTCTTTAAGGGCCTAAATTTCTACTAATTGCAAATGAACTCCAAATTTAAGCAAAATTAATGAACTTCATATTTTTGGTATTTTATAACCATCTATACCCTTGTATTTTCAAAAATCAAAATGGAACTTGCCCAAACAGTCCAAACCTATGGCATGCACTCTAGTTGATGCCTAAGTGTATTTTCAGCTATTGATCCCTATGAATGCATGCATATGAAATTTTCTTTAATCACAAATGATTACTAACATCTTTAATGAAATAATGAAGGCTAATTCTTGGATAATCAAGTTCATCCCAACACTTAATCATGGCTAACATATCCTTAATTAATCTCCAATTTATTCAAAATTGATTCATACTTGATGATAAAAACAAGATAGATTTAAAACCTATCATGGCTTGCTTTTAATCACAAATAAAACCTTCCATAATCATTATAAGACAATAATAAATCATATCAAATCATGCTTAAGACATGCCCTAGCTAAATTCTCACTTAATATCATTTAATCGTTCAAACCATCTCTTAATTGACCCGATTTTGAACTAAGCATGATAACCTTCTCAAAACTCAACCAAATTTTGTACCAACACTTGGAAACAAAGCTTTAAATGCTAATTAAGATCAAAATCAAGAAAAATTACAAATTTCGTGGCCTTCCAAGCACTCAAGATAGCCTTGCACAAGAACACTCAAGAACTCACCAAGAATACACTTGGTTTCACTCTTTTGATCTCTAAGAGGGAGAGGTGCTCTCAAGGCTCAAGAGGAAACTTGGAGTTGAGGTGTGGAGGAAATGATGAGGTGAGAGAGGTATTTATAGAGTTCAAGAGGGGTGGAGACGTTGGCTTGAATGCAAGGGTATTGGGTAAAGTGGGCGGTGCACCAGTCTGGAAATTTTCTAGATTCCTTCCATGGGCTTATGTCACATTGTGCAAGGGAAATAATGGCCTGAAACCACTATGATTCCCTCTTCACTGTATCTACATTGGTCCTGTAGAGGTGTCCAGGTCGTGAGGCATCATTCAGGTGGCAAAAAATCACTCAAACCACCCTTGCAAACCGGCGGATTTAGGTGGTTTTATTTGGCAGATTTTGGACTTCGGTTTTGGATGGTTTTGGGTGGGAAAAACTGAGCCAATTCCTTCATGATGGTCATGGGACCTCTTGGAGATTGGGTGGTGAAGGAGGTGACATGGGGTGGTGGCTCAACCATGGCAGATGGTTGGTTAGATTCCAACCCAATCGGTTCCTACACAAACTAGACCAAACTGCACTCGGTTTGGTCATTTGAGTTGGTTTGTGTAACCAATTTCGTCCATGGCTCAAACTGGGTTTAAATGGGTCTCATGAGGTGTTTAAGGATCATATTACCCTTGAGGTCAAGCCACAAAAATATTGGATCTAAGGGCAAAACAGTCCAAGTATTCAAAGAATAATGCACATAGCCGATTGATGTAATGTTGGGGGTTTGACATGTCATTTTCCTTAATGACATGTGGGGAGGTTTAGCTAGGGTATTAGTAATGTCTAATATGATGAAATGAAATAATTAATCAAAAAAATTTTGAATAAAAGGTTAAGAAAAGAAGAAACAAAATTAAGTTTCAAAGCGTGGCTTAAAGTTCACTAACCTCAAGCATGATGGTTAATGGTCTTAGCCAACTTTCAAAACTTAATTTGGGTACTAATGGTATGATTTGGACATAAGGAAACTATTGGTATGGTGTATTGGAATTTTGGTCTTAAAAGGGCCAAGTGTGTGGGTTCATGGCTTATGGGCTCTTGGGTTTGAATGAGAGGAGCCTCATTTCTAGCTTTTTGGGATTGGAAAGAAACCTCAAGATCCACTAAGATGTACTTGAAAAGGTTTGACTTGGCCTAATTGGGCAAAGGGTCCATTCTACGCCAAGTTTGGCCCAAAGGCCTTATGCCTTTTTTAAGCTTGGGCCAAGGCTAGCTACCAAGTCTTGAATTCCCTATGGGCTTGATTTCAAGGCTTCTTGGGCTAGACCCATGAATGCTCTAAGGTCCTAAAAGTCTCAACGCCAAGTTTGGCCCAAAGGCCTTATGCCTTTTTTAAGCTTGGGCCAAGGCTAGCTACCAAGTCTTGAATTCCCTATGGGCTTGATTTCAAGGCTTCTTGGGCTAGACCCATGAATGCTCTAAGGTCCTAAAAGTCTCACTAAATTCACTAATGGACTTGCTTCTCTAATCCTTAGCTTAATGGTACAAGTGCCAAGATTAAATTTTGTGTAGTAAATTGTACAAGTGCATCTTTTTCAAATAGCAAAATCAAGAGAATGTACAATTGCCAAGAAGACACCTAAATTGTGCATGGGCTACCGATTCCTTCCATGGGCTTATTTTAAAAATTACCTTTTAGATAGTAGAAAAAGAAACTAACACTTGCTCATTTAATTTCTAAGTGGAAAGAATCGTTGAAAAAGAAACTAACACTTGCTTATTAGTTGTAACTATATAGCAACATTTGAATATGCTACATTTTCTTTTCTTTTTTCCTCTTTTTTTAATTTTTTTTCTTTTATTTTCTCTAATTCAATTACAAACAGCAATATTCAATTGTGAAAATTAAACAATTGAATTCAAACACACAAGAATTGACAATGAAGTAGAAGAGAATGAATGGAACGACACTCTAAGCATTTGACAAACTTAGAGATGCGAGAAACCCTAGAATTTTGAAACCTAGGTAATGCAAATTTCAGCCAAACCAACAACTTTAAGAATTTCGGCAGCTTACTTTTTTTTTTTTTTTTTGGCAACCCTAAAACAATGAAGCCCTAGAATTAAATTTAAAAATGCAAGAATTAGAAGATAGAATCAGACTTGATTGGAAACCGAGCTCTGAATACTAAATGATATGAACCCGTGGGAATGGAATCCCTTAAACCCACAATCAATTTGAAAACTCAGCCAAGAAGCCAAAATCAAGCTAATGGAAAATTTAGACCCGTTGATGCGCGTGTCAGATGGCAATTATTGGGTTTGGAGAAAGCGTTTCCTTTTTCATTTTCGTACATTTTAGAAAACTCTAGAAGAGTATGAACATAACACTTCCCTGGACTCCATGTTACTTTCATACCATGCAGTCCATTCATGCGCGTGTCAGATGGCAACATACATGCATGCACATAACCTTAGCGTCATTCTCTATCTAGTACATAAACAACTTAAACTTAGAAAACATAAGCTACACTTCACTTGAAACACTCTCCTTCTATCCTGTGTTCTTCCATGTCCCTTACAATGACAAGACCTTCGGGGACCCATTACGGTCATCACATCTTCCAACTCAAGGTCTTGCCTCCAGTGCTCATCCACTAAAGTGAACCCATGATTCACCTTAGGATTAAGACACCAAGACTTCTGTCTCATTCTTCTCATTAACCACGTTAATCATAACCCTTCTAAAAACACAGGCAAGACGACCTCTATATTGTACAGGTGCTCTTAAATTCTTAGATCATGAGCCAAATGCAAGTTCTTAGCAGTGAACTCGCAGAGTATAAGATTCCCAGCATTTAAGAACTAAAAGACGAAAATAACTCTGTTACCTCAAACTTTATATTTCAAATAAGGGTTTTTTTTTTCAATTTTATTATGCTATAAACACATTCCAATTCTGAAGTCTTAATGCCGAGAATAGAGCCACGGTGAATGTAGAGGTGAAGGCGGACTCCCAAGTGGTAGTGGATAGAGCCAAGGGGGAGTATGTGGTGAAAAGTGAGAAACTCCAATCCTATCTACGTCAAGTGTGGGAAGAACGTGACAAGTTTAGGAGTTTCACCATTGAGCAGATTCCCCAGAAGGACAACTGGAAGGTTGACTAGTTAGCACGTGTAACGTTGATCATGGACGACACGATGCTGCCATTGCCCATGGTCACCAAGGTAATAGAGACTCCCGCCCCGTTGGGCTCGAGATCTCAGAAGTAGGGGAAGGTATACCCAAATGGGCACATGAAATAACCCAACTTTTAACTACCGAAGAGCACTCAAAGCCAAGCTCCAAGCTCGCTCCCTAGCCCCCTAGCACGGTCGAGCCCATCTCCAGCCTAGCACTAAAAGCTGAGCTTGGCACTCGCCTGACGACGAAAGAGGAAATAGTTTCCTTAAGCATTCCCCTCGTCGCACCCTAGCGTGGTCGAGCCCATCACCCGCCTAGCACTCAAAGCTGAGCTTCGCGCTTGCCCTACAACAAAGGAGGAAACATCTTCCTTAAGTGTTTCCCTCCTCGCCCACTAGCGTGATCGAGCCCATCTCCCTCCTAGCACTCAAAGTTAAGCTTCATGCCTGCTTGACGACAAAGGAGGAAATAACTTCCTTAAGCATGTCCCTCCTTGCCCCCTATCGAGGTTGAGCTCATCTCCCGCCTAGCTTTCAATGTGGAGCTAGGCTCATGCAAGGCACCCTGCACACTGAGCACTGGTTTGCAAGTAAAAAGGCCAAAAGTCGCTTCAGTTGATGAGGAACTTGGTGGAGCCCATGGCTCGACCAACTAATAAGTAGGGAACTTCTTCCTCAAACATTCCCCTCTCACCACCTAAAGTGACCAAACTCATACAAGTCCAACAAGAAACTAAAGCTAAGGAAAGATCGTGGAGGCCCAACACCTACTAGGGTGCTCATGTTCAAACAAAACATAACTAAATATACGAACCAGGGCACAAGTAGGTAGATGCAAAATGAAATGACAGAGGCGCTACGTCACATACAACATTATATTGTTCGTGGAATTAATACATCTTTAAAAAAAACAAAAAAAGAAGAACAAAAAATTTTACAAGTCAAGGACTCGGAGCCGAATCTGGGAAGGCATCAGGCATCAGATCTTTGCGCAAGTAGTTAGTGTACTGGACTGAAATGCTTGAGAAATGTAATTCTGAGTGATGTAATTCGACAGAGGTCCTTCATACACTTTTCCACTGACCATTTTGAAATATTACTTTCCTATGCCTAAAATTGGACCATTTTGAGGATCCATGTTCTTGAGTTATAATACTTGGCTGTGGTAATTGGCTTTGTTAAAGGATACTATGCATGGTGTTAATTTTTTGGACTTGTTGGTTGTTGGTCAATGTGGCAGCCCCTTTTGGATATGTGGCAGCACTTTTTGGATATGTTGTAGCCATATGTGGCAACTCTTGTGGTTGAGAATATCTTCCTATTATGCAAGGTTTTTTTTTCTTGTTGGTTGATATGGTTGCCCTTTGCCATGATGCAATCTTGTTTTGTTCCTTATAACCTGGTTTGTGCTTTGTTGGCTTCATTAAATAATTGGTTATGCTTTGTTAGCTTTCTGGGTTTTATTTCCCCTTTGATTGCGATGATGTCAAACTTCATTAGGGGCAAAGGAAATAGGCACAAACTCCATGGGAGGGTAACTCAGATGGCCAATATCTTTGTCAAGACTTAGAATATTGACAACCGTTGCAGCCATAAGTTTTTGCTTAATCCTCTATGACACCATTGTTTTCCTAAGCCGGTTTAGTAGTCTTGCTTTCACCATTGGTTTTGAGTTTCTAACATGTCTAAATTCCTTCATCGTCTACAATTTAATAGAGATGGACTCACAAAAGCATGAATATATTCTTTACAAGCCTCCTAAATCAAGACGAAAACATTGACCACACTTTTTTTAGTCAAACTCAATACATGGGGTAAGTATAGTACCATATAATTCAGATGAACATATGACGTCACATGATGGCCCAATAGCAATACTCTAATACAAAATAAGGCTACCTATTGAATGACATCAAAGACATCATTTCCCACATTTGCCGTGAGCAAGTAATTCACATACATGTACATATATAGATAGCATAGCAATCTCGGAATTACGAACAACTGAACTGAAGTGGTGAATGGTAGCTAGCATGCTTACATGCGTGGATAATGGAAAGTTTCCCACCAAAGAAAAGAAGATGCGGACCACACAAACTGGAGAAATGAAACTTGCAGTTGTGAGTATGCAAGCACCGTGCAGTCGCTTTGAAAAAATTGAATAAATATGAGACTCACATGAAAAGAAATTAATTTTTTAATAATAGATCCTACTCTTTTTCAAAGCGACTGTACGGCGTTTGTGCATTTCATGACTGTATGTAGAATTAATCCACAAACTATATAGTATAAGAGGATTGACATGCATCCCATTAGCTATAACAACTAGTAATTAGCAAATATTTTAACCAATGAAGATGAAAATGGGGTTTCATTGGAGTAGTCAAAAGGTTAGCTAAACTGATTTTCGTTACGGTGCTTATCCAAATATTTGAGACACTACTCTCGAAAAAGTGCATGTTATAAATTATGAAAATTAATACAAAATATATTTTATTTGATTAAAAATTAAAATATGACCGGTAGATCTGCAATATTTGATAAAGATAAATTAGATAAAAAATTATAAAAAAGTTAGGAATTAAAAATATTTTATTATTATATGAGTTTAAGTTGATAATCTAATTATAATATAGGATTAGGTTTTGAGTGGAATAGGTAAAAGGCAAAAAGTGTGATATTAAGCAAATTTTGGCTAATGGGATGGGCAAGCTGATGGCAATGTTCTAATAATACATGATATTAATTTCCAACGTAGAAAGCAGCCACCGCTAATCGCTATGGGTATGTCTTCCCTTTCTAGTAACACATAGAAGGATTATGTCGTAGGTTCTAATGCCATAAAGGAGTCATCTCTTTGTAAAAATAACCAACGGTGAAGGCATGGATCTAATTGTTATGGGTGAGTCGGATACAAAGTGCTGTAAATACCCACAATTCAGGTGCATGGCCTCACCTTCAGATTATTCAAAACCCTAACTTTCTAATCAACTAAGCCAGTCCCGATCTAACCCAGTAAGAAAGGGCCTTCAATCAAACAAAAATAACTCATTTGAGTCTATGAAAAAATAGAGGATCTGAAAAGAAAAGATAGAAACATTAAGATAATACAATCAAAATTTCATTCCAGAAAGAAAAAGATGATAGAGCTTTTACGTGCTCGAAGAAGACGAAGTTGGCAACGACCACAGTTACCCTAGCCGCAGTGTTCCAAAGTTATTAACACATTTGGAATTAGTTAATAAGTGTTATATTGACGTGTTGGATAAGTTTTGAATTTGACTAGTTTCACACATTCTCCTTACTTGTGGGTCAGATTCTCACTCACACATAATTTATTCATATATCGACTATCCCGAAATGGTATCGGTACTAAAATATTTCGTTCCAGTACCTTGACCAGTACGGCGTCCGATACGGTATTCAAAACTTTGCGTACAACTGCTTCCATTTCTTTTAATTTTTAATTTTTTAATTTATTTATCTCAAGTATTCTTGTTGACGCCGTGTTTCATAGCCTAGACTACTCCACGCTGCTGAGCTAGGTCTGGATCCTGTTTAGATAGAGAATGGGGGCTCACGGTGCCGTGGTACCTTCAATGCCTAAGTCAGTTGTTGAGATAGACTAAAAGGGAGAAACATTCAATCAGAGAGAATAATGAGCTAAAGTATGAGAGAGTCTGAACCCCTTCCTTGGCTAGGGGAGGGGGTATTTATACCTAACCAGGGTGATCCCCGAGGTGGAGGTTGTGGGTGTGCCTTTCCGTACAGGGGTTGGGTGTCATTGCCAACTCCCTGCTACACAACAGACTTGCTAGACCTAATTGCGATTGTCACTGACATTTTAAAAGGTACATCGTTGTGTGTTGAGCCCTGGAATGCATTAAATGTGATGTGTCTACTTGTCGTGGCGTGCCGATCTTTGTCCCATTAAATGTAGTGTGGTTCCGATCAAGTACGTCCATCCCTCTAACCTATCTAGACACCAGGATTTAGGAGCAGTTGATATCCCTGAATGTCGACCAGTAGTGGTGTCAGATAGTCCTACATTCCATTCTCTAGTCAGCGTACTTTACTAGATCACTTCCCATCCTGGGCCCCCTGGGCCAACCTGGCCCAACCCTGCTCTTGTCCTCGGGCCTCAAGACTCTTCGAGATTTGTGGACTGGACCTACTCCACTCGGCCCGACCCTTGGGATTACTCCCATCACAATATCCCTCGAATTCCTAGCACACATGTATGGTGGGAATTCAAAACATTCTTGCCATGCCTTCTCCAAGTGCGTTCCTTGCAGCTCTTCCCCTATCGTTAACATGAGGTCACTTCGGATTTCATTGTCTTTTCGACTTCCTGACCGTTGAATTCGGTGCGGGCATTCCCCATATCTTTGGCCGTTTATCCACTCGTGCTCCCAATGCACCTGATGTGGCTTCCTATGTCCACGCAGTCCTATGCCAGTTAGGCTTCCCGTGGCCACTTGCCCATGTCATAGGCCACCTGCCCACGTCATTCAATGCGTGCATCACCTCGACTTCCGCAGTCTCTACAGCTTCCTGACGGTTGGGTCTAACGGGGTATATCTGCCCACATCCGGGTTGTTTATTGGCCCATGCTCCCCACGTGGCCGACGTTGCGTTCCACGTATGAACAATCTTGCGCCTATTGGGCTTCTTGAGGCCACCTACCCACATCATTCAATGCCTCAGTTCCCTTGCGAGCCTATATAAGGTCATTCCCCTCTCTCATTTTCATCGTTTGCCTCTTTCTCTTCCTTTACTTTGCTGGTTTCTCTCCACATTTCTACCATTGCTTTCATCTTCTCACTTCCTTCATGGTCATCGTTTCTCGTTATAGTTCTTCTCCACCGCGGTTCTCTTTGTTCCTCAAGCTTTCGATCTTCTTCCTCCATTGCCTCCATTTCTATTTCGAATTCTTCTCCACTGCGGTTCTCTCCATTCCTCGAGCTTTCCATCTTTCCCTCATCGTTCTCACTGTCTTGTTTTATCGCTTCAATGGCTTCGAAGAGTTCCTTAAGGAACAAGCCTCTGTGCTTCACTGGGAAGAGCTAGGAGTTGTCGATCTCCCCCGACGATCTCTAGGCATTCAAGGAAAAGTACAATACCCCTGCGTTAGTGGTTTTGGAGGTTCCAAGGCATCGCATGCCTGTCGTGGATATTGACGAGATGGCAGGCCATTTGGCACACCATTTTGTTTGTGAATGGGTTTCGCCTCCCATTCTGCCCCCCATTTGCGAAGTTCTAAATTTGTTGGGGTTCGTTCCCCCCTGCGCGTGGACATAACTTAACCCGAACGCCTGGCTGCTCCTAGTGGCCAATTGCATACCCCATGTGAGAGAAATTTGGCAATTGAACTTTTAATTATTTTAGAATGTTTTGAATTACATGATAATATATATGCATAAACAACACCGTCACCCAGTGTATTTTAAAAATGTGTTAATGATATCTCCTAAAGCACAAATAATGGACTAATTGTGTACTAAACAAGTTTGAACTTTTATAACTACACGAGTGAAACTGGAGTCCACTTCCAGATTTTGCATATACAAGAAATGCTGTTTAGAGATAATAGATTTTGTGTGCCTACTAGTTTTATGCATAAGTTGCTTGTGTGTGATAGACATGGTGGTTTGTTCGGTAACTTTGGTGTAAGGAAGACTTTCAATGTGTTGCATGAACATTTGTGGGAGTATCATTTGCCTTTCATTGAGTTTGCATATAATTGGAGTGATTATTTTGGTGTAAAGAAGATTTTAGACGTGTCACGTGAACGTTTGTGGGAGTATCATTTGTCATACATTGACTTATTGCAAAACTAGTATACGAACCCCGCTTACCTGGGTTTTTAGCTTTTCAGAAATTCTCCACAACAGTACTAAACAATTGTCAATCGTCACCTATAAAAATTCATGTAACTTCAATAAATTTCCATTGAACAGATAATCTCATATTAGACCTGAAGTACCTATTTTAATTCCTCAAAAATCTAAAATTTCTCTAAATTCTAAAATACCGTCACTTCCTAAATCATCCACCTAAGGATTCTAACTACCACGGGAAATTGTCATTCTTTTTCCTGTTGAAGTAATCCACACATAATCATACCCTCTCTTATCCCACCATGCAATAATCCTTAATGGTTTGACATATCAACTCAATCTATTTAAGTACAAAACAGAATCTTAAATCAGATCAAGCATCAGTTGTGCCTAATGTCTACAACAGATCAAAATGCATGAGAAAGAATTCCAAACTTCTCCAAATATAACAGTATTACAACTCAATAAGATGTGAAATAAAAATCAATGGAAAATGAGCAAAGTCATGCCAATCAATTTCTAGATTACTCCCCACCACCTAGGCTTAGAAATTTAGTCTAACATCTTTGAATCAAAATGTTTCATCCGCTTTCATGAATCACTGAGAAAATAAAATCATCTCAAAATCAAAAGTTTGAAAACCTAAAATCCCTCGGAGAAGAAACGAAAAACACGAAGAAAAAAAGATAGATGGCGCACGGGAAAAAAAATGGAAAAAGCTTCTTACAATTGGCTGGGGGAACCCCCGGGGAATTGTCGTCCACGTGGCATAGAATAAACGGTGTCGTTTAGAAAAATGTTAAACGTTTCGTGCTTTCCCTGAAATCCCCCCTTCCCCAAGCAGGCTCATCTCTTCCTTGTCCAAGGTAACCAAAGCTTCAACTCCACTGGAGAGATCTTCAAGAATAGGAAATGATTTGGTCAAGGATAGGAGGTACACTGCTTGGAACAACACGGTGGGTTTGAATACCCCAGTTTTTTATTTGACGATGGATACTGCAGATTTCCAGAGAAGTGCTAGTACCACCTCCACCTGCGATGGATAGTGTTTTTCTCACCCAATCATACTTGTAACGTTTTCTTTCAGCTTCGCGATCTTGGGAGCACTGAGCACAAACCTCCTAGCTATGAACTTCTCGCTGGCAATTTTCAGCGATGTCGACATGCCCGAAATCTCTCTGGGTGGCAAGATTGAAGCTCCAATAAAATCTGACATTACGGTTTGGTCGAGCCACGACAAGCCGTGGTCCAGCTCTTTAAGAGAGTGAGAAGCCCAACAATGTCGGCGTAAATTTTCTATGTGATTTTGTAAGATTAATTATTCGGTATTGTTTTCGTTCTTGTTTCTTCCCGTTTTCTCGCCGTTTTATTTACTTTCCCTTCTCTGAGTTTCTATTGTTGTTTTTGCATATTCTAAAGCCGATTTGCAAAACATATTAAAATGGGTATTTTTTAGCGGCACAAAAGGGACTTTCATGGATGATCTATGTCGAATGTAAAGGTTTTGATCACTTTCCCTTCTCTGGGTTTCAATCTCGTGGGATTCCCTCATTTGACAAGGTCCTACTAAACCTCTCTGTGTGTTTCTTTCTGGATCTATCACCATTAACCCCAAGAAATGTATGGAACTCAAAGTATGCCTTGGATGGCGGGAAAGAGTTGGTCAAGAAGAGAGAGTGTGTAGGTCTTGAGATCGGCAGGAGTGGATGAACAAGTTTTTATGCAGGTTCTGGAAATGATTTCAGTCTTGATGATGATCTGAGTATTTTTGCCTTAGAGTCAATACTTTGTAATTTGGAGTTTGTTTTCTTCAATCTGAGCTTGTGAAATCTTTATTCCCTCATTTTCCTTTCGTCTTTTTTCTTTTATTTTTTTTTATATTTGCTGATGTGGTCAGCTGATTCCCCCGCGGTTGCTTGTCGCGGTTGCCTGTAGAAGAACTGAAAAAAAAAAAATTCTTGTATACTCTGCTGCGTTTCGTTCCAGCAGCGTTTTGCCTTTCCACTTTCTGCATTTCAGCCCTTGTGTTTCGCATCTTCAGTTGCGTTTTGTAACACCCCGTATTTTAGTGTATTTTTAATTGAAAGATTATTTGTTATTAATTTAAAATTTTATTCTCTTGTTTTAAAATTGATTGGATTTTTAGTGGGTTTATTTTTATGATTTTAATTTTGTAAAAATTATTCTGAAGTGCTTTCTTATAATTGATTATTGTAATACATTTAAATTGTTTTTCATATTAAATTAACGTATTGTTAGGTTTAATTATTTATTTTCATTTTAATCATTATGTTTGAATTATTTTATTTTACTTGCTGTTTTAAAATCATTTCCGTTGGATCATTTTTGTGACCCAAGATTTGGGAATTGGACCTCATTTCTTTCCCTACATTTTCTCTTTCCTCTTTTCTTTTTCTTCCTTTTTCTTTTTTCTTCCTTCTTTTCTTTCTTTTCTTTTCTTTTTCCTGGCCTCTTCCCGTGCGGCACGTCTCTCCCTTTCCTCTCTCCGTCCATTCCTTCATCCACCCAGCCCACTGCCGTGCGCCGGCTGTGATCGACACCGCCCGACCCTCCGTCCTCCCCTGCCATCGGCGACCACCACCCTGTAATCTCAGCCCCAACCGCGCCGCCGTTAGCTCCCACGCACGTCACCAAGTCGCAGCACTCCTTGCGCCGCTGCGCCGCCGTCGCGCCACCTCCGGCCACTATCTTCTCACCACATCATCCTCGACCTCCTAGCAACCCAATGGACCTAACCCCACCTCCGATCTGTCATCGGTGAAGCCCCACCATCAACATTTCCGTTTTGGGTATTTTAGCCTTCAACCACCCTCTACGCTGCCACCCACGGCCAACTATCACCACCACTAGCTTCACCGACATCCCTAAGCCCTACCCTATCAATCTCGGATCTTCGTTTGCACCTGTTCAAAAGTGGATTTTTGAGACCCACAGCCACAGTGCATTTGGCACTGTTTTGTTACTGCGTTGCCGCTTCTAGCACCTCCGTAATCTTTCAAAAATTATATTATAGCATTGTAAGTATTTCTCCTAAAGAACTTTTGAGATTTAAATGTATTTCTACGCTAATTCATATTTATTGTGAATTTATTGGTTGTGCCGGACTGAGTCCGAGGAGTAAGGGGGTCGGTTGGATTGGATGATAGAGTTGTTTGTGTGAGATTGGTTTATGCTATGAAATTTGTTGGCTGTTTCGGGTTTGAATATTGGTGTTTTGAGTTTGATGATGGTCCTGGTGAATATTGGAGATTTTTAGGAAGTGATGATATATTTTAGGATTATAAGGGTTTTAAGTTTTGAGATATTAAAATAGGTTATTATAAAAGTTTAGGATTAAATATCGAAATCTGTGAATGATTGAAAACTTATGGAAATTATGTAATTATTTTTATAGGTGACGATTTATATTCGACTCGACATTTTGAGAAAAATTCTGAAAAGCTAAGTTGTCCTGGTAAGCGGGGTTCCTATGCTAGGCCTTAAACGAATTATTGAGACTGAGGTTGATTTTCTGAAAACTTTGCATATTTTTATGATGAAATGAGAAGTTAGGAAAAACAAAACCAACCTCGGTCGTTTATTTGCATACTCATGAAATCAGTGTGGAAAAGGAAAAATATGTTCTGACATGCATTGTGTAGACATGAGCTAAATTCTATCATGTGTTTTTCTGAAATCTGGAAAAGGGAGCGATATTGAGAATATGAAAAATTGTGCATTTATTTAGAAAAATGTTCTGGCTTTTGTTGTTAGTGTGTGTAAACTGTCTAATTCTGTTTTGGTACTCTATATTATTTTGATATAATATTTGAAAACCTTTGGCATGGTCTACTGGTATTTGTATCTGACTCTGTCTCTGCTCTGCTATGCTCTGCTCTGTTATGCTCTGCTCTGTTTGGGTTGGTACCAACTTCTCTGTCTCTGATTGAACCCACTTTGGAAACAAAGTGGTTTTATTGTGGTCTTTCCTGTGTGCACACTCGGGGCTCCGAGAAGAATAAAGGAAAGATTTCACCTCTGTCTCTGCCTGGTTTGCCCACCGGGGAGCACAACCCTACCACGGGGGTGAAACATGGTCTCTGCTCTGTGTGATGCTTTGTTTTGATCTGATGATGATACTCAGTTTATGTTATGCCAAAGTATTATGGGTTTTACATGTCTTAAATCCATCGCTCTGTTACTTTTGAAAATATGTTATGTTCTGCATGATAACTCTGGAAAATATTTTGTTCTGTATGCTATACTTTATAAATGCTCATGTTTGCACGCTAGCATATGTCCTATGCTTACTGAGTTGTTGATAACTCACTCCTTATCTTCATAATATTTTTTAGATGATGTGGATAGTCCAACTGAGGACCTGGATTAGATTGGTGAGCATGATTAAGCTGGGAGAGGATGTTAGAAGAAGGAATTCTGATGTTCTTTAGTTTTAATGTCTTTTAGATTTAATTATATCTTGGGCTTGAGTTTAGTAAGACTTATGAAAGTATTAGTTTGGTTTGTTATGACTACCGGGAGATTTTGGACTCCTTAGTTTATTTTGCTGCAGTAACGACTTTGTAGAGTTTTCAATGTGGTTATTTAGAGTACATGAGATTGAGTTTTACTAATAAAGTTTTGGAGTTTTATTTTAGTTGTGTTGGGAAACATGTTCTTAAGTGACATGTAGTAATTCTCCAGGCCAACCGGGTTTGGGGCGTTTCACGTTTCGCGTCTCCAGCCTCCAATCCAGGTTCGTGCCACATCTCCTTGCCAGTGGGCGTCGCTCTGCACCAGCGTTAAAGCCACGCAGCGTTGAAGCTACTGCATTGACTTCTACTCCATTATAACTATAAACAATTAGTTGCGTGCAATATATATGTTATATATTATATATATAATATATATACATATATGTTATATATTATATATGTTATATATTATATATATAACATATAAACCATCAGCAGTTTATAACCACCATCTGTATTAGTGCTTAGACTTCATCACTCACATCATCTGTAGATACCATTTATCTTGAGGTTTCATATAACATAGAAAAGTACAAAGTTGTCGCCGTGTTGCCTTGTTGCCTTGTTTCCATCCATATTTGCGATATCCAAAAAGAAATGAAGTCATATAAACAGAATTGTGGTTATCATGTAGACAAGAAATAAGGCTTGAGTGTATAATGTGATGAGTATAAGTATTATACTCATATCATCTCATAGCATCACATAGGGACAAATATACGTACAACCATTTTGAACCATACGAAATTAAATGAACAATTTCTAAGATGTCTAAATACTGAGGTAATTAGTATAAAAAATATATCTTTGATACAAGGGAGTCCTTCAAAGCAGAAACCTAGGAGCCTTACTAAATTCCTGTGCTGAAGCCTGGCAACTAATAAGATCTCGTTCTTAAATTCTTGATCACCTTGTTTCGAACTCCTAGAAAACCTTTTCACAGCTATTTCTTGTCCATTTGGAAACTTGCCCTGAATAGAGATTTATTCATGTAAAATGACTCCTGTCTGGCCTCCAGTAATTCAAGTTACAGATAATTCATGACATAGCAAGTGTATCATATGATCATATTGTTCATAAATTACCTTGTAAACAGTACCGAATCCACCTTGCCCAAGTTTGTTTACATCGGAAAAGTTGTCTGTAGCAACTCTAATCGTGCTGAAGTCGAATTGCAAGGATTCAGTGCTGTTAATTTTATCCACTGTGGAAAGATAAGTCCATAGCTTAAAGATCAGTGAGCAATTTATGTGCATAAAACATCAGCTTAATTCATCGTTAGTACAACAGAGAATTTGATGTCATTCTTGTTCTCACCTGCACTGCCTAGAACTAAACCAGCATATATATGCCAAAAAGTGAAACATCATGTCTGAGTTTCCTCAGTGTCTCAGTTTTCTTACGATTTCCATATTTAAGATAAACCAAATCCTTAACAGTTACGAAACAACGAACCAATTTTAAACTTACTTTCAACTTTCTTCCTTTGCTTCCTTATCCTTAAATAGATACAGGTGCAGATGCAGAAGATTAAGATCGTGGAAACAACAGCCGCCACGACTATAATGATAGTTCGTGAAGAGTTACTTCCCTTTCCGGCTGAAACCAGAATTCGATCAGTTCTGAATCAATGATTTCGAGGAAACAACATTAATATAGGTATAGTTTTGGAATGTAGGAAGCTGTGCTCCTCCTCGGGGGGCGTCTGGACTAGGTGCATGGGTGATGAAGGATGATAGAAGCGGAAGAAAAGAAGAGAGAACCTTTACTGTGTGGCTTGTAGTGTGAGTGAGAGTTTGACCCACAAGTAAGGAAAAGTGTTAAGATATGAGATAAATAATAAAATCTACCTCTTTTTATTAGTTTAAGCATTTGAGACAAATTGTGATTTTACAAATTTCAAAAAAGTTGTGGCTGCCAATACTTAGTTCCTTCGTAAGCCTGATTGCTTTGACATCATATTTGTTGATATAATATGGCTAATATTCTTTGCATTTCTGAAATGTTGCTTTCAGGTCTGTTCATGCTGCATTTTGTTTTCTTCTTATTTTTGCCACTTTTTATGTAATCTAATTATCCACACTAATGCAATCGTTAAAAATGTACTTGCAAACCGTAATGGGACAGAAGAAAGTAAAGACCTCTCTGTTTTAGAACCGTAAATTAGACTATTCCCTTTAGTCTCACTTATAGACAAAAAACTTTGCTCCTTGTACTGTATTAAGTTTTGGCTTTCCATTTATTCTTCCTATGTAATTTAGGCTGTCATATGCCTATATGTATCTTCATCATATCCGAGTTATATCTTCCAAACGTTTCTTGTTTTGCCATATTTGCCAGTCTATTCTCGAAATTATATGGAAACTAATTTCTCAATTAATGTAGGAAATCTTTCTTATCCAGAGTTGTTGAGGAGAGTGGAAATGCTCCTTTCTTGTTCTGTTTCATTTGGACAATTTCCCCTGCTTAGAGAAACTTTAATTCTCTTTTGTGCTGAAGAGAATTTTTTAGGTCTTTGGCATCTTGATTCTTCTATTGTACCAACCAATTAGTGAAAACTTGGATAATTTGTTTACTTACAGTGAGCTCGCTATGGAATCTGGGCTCATTATCTACTTATAAAAAAGAAATATGGGCTCATTGTCATCAGATTATGGGTTTTTTCCCATCAGGCATGAATTTTGTAAACTTTTTTGTAGATGATGGAGATATCCCTAGCTAATGTAATGGGAAATGTGGGATTAGTGGTTTCCTGCTAGTGTTATGGGAAATTGGAGAAGAACAGGACAGTAGATGCACTGATGGTTCTTGCTCTAACTTCCAAAGAACCGCTAGTCATCCATGTAAATATGGACAGGTTATCAAGAAGACAAGTTCATGTTACTCTCTAGTTTCAAAGCATTTAAGGTGACAAAAACATTTTGGATTTTTATTTGTCATTTATGCAATGACATAAATGTGTTGAGATGGATACTTTACTCCATGGTTCTAAAAAGGGGAATTCTCTGGAACTCGGAAAAAAAATTGAAATGAAATTTATAACAATGGATGTTAGCAAACCATAGACATCTCTCTGGAGGACTAGAGAAATAAGGAATGGATAGGGGTCTAGTTGGTTTTGTTAGTTACCTTTCTGGTGTTGCTCAAATAGCTTTTTGGGAAGTTATTATTCAAGTTTTGAATTTTCTGGAAACTTTTCTGGTCATAGTTATCTCTCTTGCTGTCCCAGGTTTTTTTTCACTACAAATATGTATCCTGTTTTATGATAATTGAAATTCTTGTTTCATTCCTTATGAATTTGCTTATATTTCACTAGCTTTCATAGACAGCCAATTAAGTCTGCAATAAAATTTTCTCCTCGTGTTTGGGGCTGGGGTCCCTGAAGTGTGCCTCGATAATCTTATTGAATATTTATTTCATTTAGGGCTGTGCATAATTGGGCCTAAGCCCGACCCGTCCGGTAGAACTGACTTCTCCAACCCGTGAGAGACGGGTTCATCGGGTCATATGAATGATGCCAGGTTTGAGTAAAAATAACCCGTCGAATCCGTCCAAACCGACTTTGCATCTGAAGACGAAATCACTTCTGAAGACGAAGACGAAGACACTCCTCTCCACTGCGGAAACCCTAGTCACTGTCGCTGTTCTCCGTCTCCTTTCGTCGTCGCCAGTCACAGCGGTCATCGCAGAGGTTCGTTCTCTCTCTCTCTCTCTCGGTAAGATTTAAGTTTTGGAACTTTGTTTGGTGCTCTGTGTGTTCTCTGTTTGATCGTCGGAAACCCTACTTTTCTTTATGCGGTGATTGTCGTTGTCTTTGTTTATCCATAATTTCTTTTATGGGTTTGCTCTAATATGCTATAATTTCTGTTGACAATAAAATCCCTTAAAAAATCGCAAGTGAATAGAGAAGTGTTGACTCAGTTCTCATATGATGGCCATGCTATATCCATTCACATCTTATATTTTTCCTTTTTGTCCTTCAATGCATGGTCTCCCATCTGTTTACTTCATTCCCCTATTTTCAGAGGGCTCCCTCCATATGGGCATTTTCAGTAGACATTGATGATAAACACTAGAAGATTGTAAACAAGAGAATTTAGAATTAGAATGTAGACATGAAGAGTATGCTTGGCATTATTTGTTCCCATCAAAGTGACCACTGATGTGTACCCAACTCTGCTGGCATAGAGCACTTTTAGTGATCATGGATAATAGTATTATCATAATACACTAGATGGGAACGTGGTCAGTGTTGTGATTTAATTATTTGGGTTGACCATATCAAAGTGATCTAAAATGCATAGGCAGCTTAGGTGGAAATATGTGTAGAAGATTAATATAATCATGTTTGATTTGTTAATTAGTTGGAATTGATGGAATCCCACTAACTATACACTAAACTTCTAAAGTACCTACCGAATCTATATTCCTACTTTAATTAACCCATTGAGGCTCTTAAGCTTTTTAATTAAAGCTCTGTTATTAAATAGAGTCTAATTTACGCATCAGGAGGAGTTCAATTCTTTTGTTGTTATTCTTTGCATTGATTCATTGTGTTGATTTGAAGTTCAATTCTTGTAATGCTTGTGTTGTTATTCAGATTGTTTATCTTTATAGTCAATCTATCCTGTTTTCTCTTTACCTCTAGTAGTCCCTCCTCTTTTATCTTTTATTATTTATTTATATATAGTTTATCCTGCTTGATTGTTTGATTTCCTTTTCCTGAGATATATTCTGCAGTTAAAATCCTCCAGTGTTTTTTGCCCTTGAATATGGTGTTGACCAAACTCCATTTTGGTGAATCTATTTTCTTGAATGTCATATTTCAATGATGAATATTCTGCTTCTGGACGTGACTTTTCCTTATTGTTTATGTTATATGATGAGTTGTAGAGGATATCTGAGCATAATAAATGTAATAGGAAGAAGTAACAAACTAACCAAACAACTGGAAGAACATCGTAATTTGTGCGGCTACTGCAAATGAGGGTAAGAATTATTATATATTGGTTCGTAAATAAAGATGTTGGTATTAACATTGTTACAACTAAATATTGGTTTTAATGCAATCTGGTTTTATTTGCAGTCTGAGAGTACTGATGGTGATAATTAGGTTGATTTTTTCAAAAAGGTGAGGTGGTCGAAGAAGATGGGCATGTTTGTAACTCCCATGCCGGAAGCAAAATATGAGAGTGTGTTCCTATTTTGTTATGAAATGTATCTATTTTTTTCTTACAGTTTTCTGAAGCTAAAATGTGATTTTTGCTCCCTTGATTAGAGTCTAAAAAACTTTTTGTAGTCTAACATTTTGTTGATGCTTGTCAGATTGGGGGGAATGGAATGGTCTTGTAACACCCTGATCCAATCTTGCTCGAATTTTATTTTATTTTTATTTGTTTATTTTTAGTTCATTTTATTTTATTTTATTTTATTTTAATTTCTTCGCACGTTATTTTTTTTCTTTCCGCACGTTTTATCCTTTCTGTCTATATTTCTCTTTCACCCGTTAGTTCTTCCGTCCACTCCATGCATGCACACACACGACTCAGCTTTCACTCCCACACACGTCTCCCTCATTTCTCTAGGGTTTTTTTTTTTTTTATCGCCAATATATATATAGATACGTGCCTGCATGTTAGTTTACCAAGAATAGTGTTACGATTCCACATTGACTAAGTATGGAATTAGTTGATAGTTTATAAGCCCCTAGGCACCATTCCCTTGTAAGTTAGTTTTTAAGGGTAAGTTCTACCTAGTGGGTTCATAACAAATGGTATCAGAGCTACCCCACATCTAAGGCCATATTGCGACGGTTGCAATCGTGCGGCACGGGGGGTGATGCCGGCATGGCAGTGTTCGCCCGGAGCTAGGAAAAGACCTAGCGCACAGTCAGCCCGTGTGAGCGCCGGGACCGCCGTGGACGTCGGTTGCGGAGTGTGGTGGTTGTTACGATCCCACATTGACTAAGTATGAGATTAGTTGATGGTTTATAAGCCCCTAGGCACCCTTCCCTTGTAAGCTAGTTTTCAAGAGTGAGTTCTACCTAGTGGGTTCATAACAAATAGCCGCTAAAACTACCACGGCAATCTCCACCCACGCACGCAAAAAAGAGAAGTAAATGTCGTCATTGCATGTCGGTGAAGCTAGAATTTCTTGTATAATGGCTGTGAGCTCTACACCTCATGTAACCCATTATTTGTGCAGTATCCAAAAGGGATTCTGTTATATGCAGACGACGTTCATTGCGCATGTCGTCATTGCATGAACAATTTAGAACAAGGTGCTCCAAAAGCAACAACCATGAAATATGTCTCATCGGAATAGCGCATCATCAAGGGGGAGAGCAGATAACTCATCCTTTGTGTTACAAGTCATGCAATAACAGTTTGAGCAGTTGAACTAGGTGTTGGGTGAAGTGAGGGATATGATGGACCATCAAGAAGTAGCGATTAGAAATCTACAAGGTGGGAGGGATAGGAGGAGACGTGAGTCTAGTGTTAAAAATGGGTATAAAAAAGAAGAGTATGGTGATGCTCTTGTTACTAGGCGTGCGCTCAATACACAAATTAAGATGGATGATACAGAGCAGGAAAGTGAGAACATTTTTCATACTAGATGCCACATCAACAACAAGGTATGTAGTATGATTATTGATTTGAAGAGTTGTATTAATTTGGCTAGCACTACTTTAGTTGAGAAATTGAATTTACGTACCTTGAAACACCCTAGACCATATATGTTGCAGTGGTTGAGTGATTGTGGAGAGATTAGGGTAAATAAGCAAGTGCTAGTTTTTTTTTCAATTGGAAAATACCAGGATATGGTCCTTTGTGATGTAGTGCCTATGCATACTGGTCATATTTTGTTGGGGAAGCCATGGCAGTATGATAGGAATGTGATCCATGATGGGTTAAGGAACATGTATAGTTTTGAAAAGGATGGAAAAACAATCAAACTTGCTCCTTTAACTCCAACACAGGTCCATGGGGACCAATTGAAACTGAAAAGTGAGGTTGCTCAAAAAAGAAAGAGTGAAAATGAGAGTGATAAAAAAATAAATAGTAAAAGTGAGAGTGATCAAAAAAGAAAAAGTGAAAAAGGAGATTGAGCAAAAAAGCAAGAGTGAAAGTGAGATCGAGCTGAAAAGCAAGAGTGAAGGTGAGAGTGAAAGTGAGATTGAGCTGAAAAACAAGAGTGAATGTGAGATTGAGAAAAAAAGAAATAGTGAGTCCGAAATGGAGAAAGAGAGAAAAATGAGAAATAAAAAAGATGAGGGTCAGATATATGAATAATTTTTTGTGACTACTGTGTGGCTTAAATATTTGAAGGCCATGTAGGCTTCCCTCCTGTAGTACTCCCCTATTTGTAAACTACATAATGTATTTTCATTGCTTTGATTGACTGGTTAACTCAGTGGAAATTAAGATGTGTAAAACTAGTATTACTTCTGTTATATAAATATATGGGTGAATTGTATTTTTGGTTGAAGTTGTTCAGGTGCTGGTTTTTGTGCAAGAGTATCCTTCTTGTAACTATTTATGATATCTTGCTCAATTTGTTGTTTTTTAATTTAAATGATTGAAATTTTGGTATTTCTGATTAGAACAATTCATGGAGAAAGAGTTGTGTCTCAAAACTTTGTCTACATGATGTATTAGTGAGAAAATACCTTTTAAGAAGAGTTGAGGAACTGGAAATATATAGGTACCTTCCACAATATCAAAAAAGTATTTCGCACAACATAAACTCCTGGGAAAATGCTGGTTATGGACGTTGTATGTTCATGGGAATTATACTTTTTTCGACGAAAGTAGTTCATGGGATTACCAGCACTCTACCATCTCATTTCGTGACAATTAGTCTTCGTTTTCACCTATATAGACGATTGATGCTTGTGTAAAAAATATTCTCTCGACGAAAGTTGGTCATTGCAACAACGGAATCCCACCACATCATTTCATGGTAATTAGTCTTCTTTTTTACCTATACGAATAATTAGTGCTTATGTCAAAAATATTTTTCCGATAAAAATTGGTCATGACAACAATTGAATTCCACCACCTCATTTCATGGCAAATGTCTTTATTTTCACGAAATTTGTTGCACAGGGTGACATATTTGCGGCCAAATTTGGATGATTTCTACATCGATCTCGTCATGGGAAACATTGCTTTTTCCGCAATATAGTGTTTTGACTCGCGGGAAATGACCAGGTGTCATGCATTAATGACGTCAGTAATATGATTACTCGGCGCGCATGGTCATTTCTTTTGGTTGTTCGGGAGTTGTGCTTCACATAGAGACGTTTCATGAGTACTGTATATTTCTTCTATCTATTAGATTTCAAGAACCCAACTCTTTTTTATTCCCCTAATTTTCTCCTAAACAATTTCAATTCCGAGCCAGCTTTGTTGGCTGCGAATACGCGCGACTTGATGCAGATCAACATATAATATGTAATCCCAAAACATCATGATCATGTGCATATTATATGTACTGGCCGGGCTTCATGAGTACTCTTGATCCTTTTTTGGTTTAAGATCAAACCCAATAAACATCATGAGCATATAAAAGCATCATTCCCCCATAAAGTAATTACTAAAAGAAAAAAAAAACTTTTCTAGTGGAAGTTTGTGAGCACAAGGGTACGTATATAATAAAAGATGCTGCGAAGGCAATTAGGGATGGAAATGTTATTAGGGAAAAGACTATAGGCTGCCCACATGATGTAGTAGTCGATCGGAGTAAAAGTTTGTGATTCATGTTTTCATGTTATTTCATGCATATATAGTAGTTCAGACTATTGGTTCGATCAGTACGCACTAGATTTTTGGGGATGAGACTAGGTATATATGGCTAAATGGCCATGCATGCATACGGCTGGGTCTCCAAGTTCTTTGGCCTGCAGATTGCACAAATGTTTAGAAAGAAATAAGCTGCTGCTTGTTGGGCTAGCTTTCCTATATATATATCAAAATGGACTGCACTCATGATCATCATCGATCGTGAACTTAAAATCATGTGCAGTTGATTGCAGATCGGCCAGTTAATGTACCATTAACGCGTTTAACATTCTAACCAAACTTCAACTTCTTTTCTTTTACCTATTGGTTTGTCCTAAAAGGTGGCATGGATAATTAGTAGTACTACGTACTAACGCATTAGATAAATCTCCAAGCTGTGTACTTCTTGGATTCAAGGTTTTTAAAAAAAAAAAGGCAATTTCACTTTCATTTCCTCTTTTCTTTTCTTTTTAGTTTGTAATACCTTCGACGTTTAATCTTAGAAAGATTTGAAATAGAACTTAAATATATAATATATATATATATATATATATATATATATATTATTTGGCTTATTAACATGTGTTATACGCGCATAAAACTGCATGCATGCAATCGTGTTTAATGTATTTGCAGAAATCATGTGTTCAATTCCATTCAACAGATCATCATGCAGGCCTGAAATTTATATCATTATGATCTTCTTTCTAATTGGGCTTGAATATTAATGATTATCGTCACTTGTTTATAACACAAATTAACAAAAAATTTCCTGGCCCGTACCTAAGATCCAAGTTGCAGACTTGCAGTTTATAAACAAATGATTTCCATCCCCTTAAGCTTCAAAAGAATCCTAGTATATATGAATGAATGAACAAACAAAGTCAAATTTCAGAAGATCTCGGCCAGCTTGCTCCCTCCAATCTAGGATCATTGTATGTCATTAGCGACATTTCTAATACCTACTTCCTTAAATTAAGTGGTTATTTTATACCCTAGCTATTATATCTATTATAGAAAACAAGACAATGCCATGCACATGCCCTTTGCATATCCTATTAGTTTATTAATAATATGTACACATGGTTGATCATTCATGTTCATTTTCTGAGGTTAAGAAGCTCGATCCAATTATCGAGAGTATGCAAGTAGTGGTTGTCTCTATTTGAAAAAGTATATAATCTTTTTTCTTTCACCTTCTTGCCCTAGCTGATCTCCCCCCAGCTCCCTTTCTCACTCAGTACTCCAACTATATATAAACCATTTTAAATTTATTATTTCCATTATTATCATGTCTATAATACCATAATTTATTATTAATTCACTATGTTCTATATATACAGTGCTGGAGATCAGAGCTAGCAGGTTAAAAGGGAGATCATGTAGAGGCAGTGACAGGCACCTCTGTCGACGCTTAATTGAGCAGATGCATGAGGACTCAATTATTGTTTTCTAGCTATATATCCTCGTTAGTATTTTACAGGAGTTGTAATTTAGAGCACAACTGATCATATATTTGACACTTCTATGATCTGGATGTTTGATATTTCTTTCAAAAAATGGACCTGCACGACGATCGAGAGTGGTTGTGACCTTTAATTGCATGGTTACAATTAAGTGCGTAAGCATAGTTCGATCGATGCGTGTTAACGTTGTCGGACAGGCGCAATATTCTCTTTGGAGCAGTACTAGTGGAACAAACGTTTGTGGATGACTATTTACTGGGTCGTAAGAAACTACAAGGAGAGGAAACAGGACGCATCTCTAGAGAGAGAGAGAGAGAGAGAGAGGGATTTTGGAATGAGATCACATATATCAAATCAATATAGGATCTATACAACTTAGTCTACTTTCCTACATTAATTAATTATATATGTAATCTACTAATCTATTAGTAGAAATGTTTTAGACACAATGAGATTATATTAAAATAAATCACAAATTGATATGATACACAATAATTTTTTTATAACTATAACAGACAGTCTTGCACATGAATGGATAGTGTACATGAAAACTACTTTTTTGAAAAAAGATAAAAGTAATTACGCTTATCACAAATAAAAATAGTAATATTCAATTCGAGATTTAATATGCATCAATCCCTATTTACTCTCACATCCATATTTATAACTTTTTTATAGAGTGTGAGAATACTTTTCTTAAGATATGAGAATATTTTGTATAAAGTGTGAGATGATAAATAATAATTGTTGAGAATAATTTTTCATTAAACTCTTAATTTTTTTTTTTTTTTTGGTTTCCCTTCAATTCTGTAGCTATGGATTATCTTAAGCTATTTTCGGACATTAATCCTGCTTATTATCCCGTCCAGATAATATTTCAATATCATAGAAAGTCATTGCAGTACTGAGTCTGGCCCGACTTCCTTTACTAACAACTTTAGAATTACCTACTAACAAATTGACTGAGGCTGTGTTTGGATAACTAAGTATCTTCAACACTTTCTAAGTATTTTCATACTTTTAAAAATATTTCACATACCAAACAACTTCAAATATTCTTAATGGGACCCACAAACTCACTTCAATCTCTATTCATAACTATTCACAAATATTCTATAATACTTATAACCATTATATATAAATAAAAAATAAAATCATTATAATATATAAATAAAAAATAAAATCATTATAATATATAAATAAAAAATAAAATCATTATAATATATAAACAAAAAATAAAATCATTATAATATATAAATAAAAATAAAATCGCTATAATATATAAATAAAAAATAAAATTATTATAATATATAAATAAAAAATAAATCACTATAATATATAAATAAAAAATAACATCATTATAATATACAAATAAAAATAAAATCATTATAATATATAAATAAAAAATAAAATCACTATAATATATAAATAAAAAATAAATCACTATAATATATAAATAAAAAATATTTATCACCATTATATATAAATAAAAAATAAAATCGCTATAATATATAAATAAAAAATAAAATCACTGTAATATATAAATAAAAAATAAAATCACTATAATATATAAATAAAAAAATAAAATCACTATAATATATAAATAAAAAATAAAATCACTATAATATTTATCACTATTAAATATAAATAAAAAATAAAATCATTATAATATATAAATAAAAAATAAAATCACTATAATTTATAAATAAAAAATAAAATCACTATAATATATAAATAAAAAATAAAATCACTATAATATTTATCACTATTAAATATAAATAAAAAATAAAATTACTATAATATTTATCACTATTAAATATAAATAAAAAATAAAATCATTATAATATATAAACAAAAAATAAAATCACTATAATATATAAATAAATAAATAAATCATTATAATATATAAATAAAATATAAATCACTATAATATATAAATAAAAAATAAAATCTCTATAATATATAAATAAAAAATAACATTATTATAATATACAAATAAAAATAAAATCATTATAATATATAAATAAAAAATAAAATCACTATAATATATAAATAAAAAATAAATCACTATAATATATAAATAAAAAATATTTATCACCATTATATATAAATAAAAAATAAAATCGCTATAATATATAAATAAAAAATAAAATCACTATAATATTTATCACTATAATATATAAATAAAAAAATAAAATTACTATAATATTTATCACTATTATATATAAATAAAAAATAAAAACACTATTATATATAAATAAAAAATAAAATACTATAATATTTATCACTATTATATATAAATTAAAAATAAAATCATAATAATATTTATCATTATTATATATAAATTAAAAATAAAATCATTATAATATTTATCATTATTATATATAAAAGTAAAATAAAATCACTACAATATTTATTAATATTAAAAAATCACTATAATAAAATTATTATAATATTTATTATTAAAAATCAAATCACTATAATATTTATGGGACCCACACATTTTTCAACTACCTACTCAAAAGTCAACAACTCAACATACTTCATACATCCAAACAACTCAAAATACTCTCAATAGGACCCACAAACTCACTCCAATCTCTACTCATAACTATTCACAAACATTCTCAACACTTCTCAACACTTTTCAACACCCAAACGTACCCTTAGTCTGATTGCCCCACAACCTACCGAAAAGGTGAAATTAGTTTTTTCAGTTTTCTTTTTTTTGTTTTTTATGTATTTTTTTAATCATTATAAATATTTTAAATAAAATAAAAAATTCATAATATTATTAAAAAAATATTTCTTTAATCACACAAATTCAGGTCAAAGCATTTCTGTTACCTACTAATCTTATTTTACAGAGTTTGACAGATTCGATTCAAAAATGGCGTCTGCAGTTCACGCTTCTCAGTAAATAAATTCGTGCATAATTTCTTGAAGGCAAAAACAGAAACCTTACCATATCCACGAAACACAAGTCACAGCATTCATTATGGTTTCTTCGAGAAGGCTTTTCTTCCTCTCCGCCATTTCCATGCTCACAGCTCTAGCCGTCGCGCAGTCTGCAGAACCCTCGTACCATTTTTGTTTATACGAAAAGGGTAACTACGCGGCTAACAGTACCTACGAGACAAATCTCAATCAACTCCTCTCCTCCATTGTATCCTCCGACACGGGTAGTAACTCTGGCTTCTACAATTCCTCGTATGGCCAAAACCCGACCAAGTACATGCAATCGGGCTTTGTAGAGGCGATGTTGACTCAGATGTCTGTCGTGATTGTCTCAACAACGCTAAGTCACTTCTCCCACAGCGCTGTCCCAATCAAAAGGAGGCAATTGTGTGGTATGACTACTGTATGTTTCGCTACTCAAATCGCTCAATTTATGGCGTCATGGAAACTTCTCCTCCATTATTTCTGTTGAACACCCAAAACGTATCGGCCAATTATGTAGAGCAGTTCAATGCTGTTCTGAGGACCTTGATTGAAAACCTGACTAGTCAAGCTAAAGATGGTGGTTCTCTCCGCAAGTTTGCTGCAAATAGCGCGAGCGCAACCGAGTTTAAAACGTTATATGCACTTGTGCAGTGCACGCCTGATTTGTCTATGGACGACTGCGAAGGTTGCTTACGCGGGGCTATGGAAGCCATCCCACAATGTTGTAACGGGAAGATAGGTGGGAGAGTCGTTAGACCCAGCTGTAATATCAGGTTTGAGACGAATCCCTTCTTTAACTCTACAACTGACGCGTCAGCACCACCAGCCTATAACACTCCTATAACAGGTAATACAGAATTCATTTCTCATATGTATATATATTTATATATATATATATATGCCATCATGAACATTAATATAACTTGACAGTGGAAGAAACTCTCAATTCGATGCATTTCCCTCATTTTGATCCCATGATGCAGATATCTTCGTTTAGTAAATCTATCTCTGATCGATGTGGATGTTAGTAAAGTTGTAATAAATAATTTGTAAATAGTAAAGAATTATTTATAAATAATAATAAAATAATTTAAGAATATCTCTTAGCAGGAAGCAAGGGGAATAGTATGTCTCGGACAGTCATCATTATAGTTGTAACAATTAATGTTGCTTCTGTGATACTACTCATCATCACCATCTGCATCTATAGAGGAGTGTGGAGGTGGCCATGGGTGAAACCTCAAAGTAAGTACAAGTTCAGTTGTACTCTTAATATTTTATATGGTAAGGTTTATTACTTACTGTCTCAAAACCAATTAATGTGATACCATCGCCTCATTAAAAGAAGAGTTTTGTTATTAATTATTTTTATACAGTACATATTATATATATATATTTTTATTATTTTTAAACTTAATAAATTATTGTACATATCATTCATTTATTATATATTTAATAATAATAATAATAAATCTGATGTATAGTAAAGATGATTGAATGAATAAAATTTTTCCTTAGCGCATATTTTGAATAATTTTCAAGTCATTTAATTATCTGTTGGCTTTCTCGAATTAGGTGAACCTGGGGATGTAGAAATAGGAAGCGTGGAGTCCTTGCAGTTCGACTTCGACACAATAAAAGTTGCTACGGATAACTTTTCTGAAGAAAATAAGCTGGGGCAAGGTGGTTTCGGTGTTGTTTACAAGGTAATCAATGGATATATTCTTGAAATTAAAGGGTATCATTATTATTTGGTCAAAACATGTTAATTTCTCAAGTACTCCTCCATTAATTAATGATGATTATATGCACTTTATTAATTCTTTTATTTTATCAGGGTACTCTTCCGAATGGGCAAGCTATAGCTGTGAAAAGACTGTCAACAGATCCGATCAAGGGGATTCAGAATTTAAGAACGAAGTCCTGTTGGTGGCCAAGCTTCAACATCGCAACTTAGTTAGGCTCCAGGGCTTCCGCTTGCAAAGAAATGAAAGGCTTTTAGTTTACGATTTTGTGCCAAATACAAGCCTCGATCACTTCCTTTTTGGTATGCTACTTTATGCAGCTTCTGTTTTCATTTCACATTGTATTCATGATCGATATTTCTTTTGGCCTACAAGTTTTGTTGAAATATATATATAATTTTTACATGTAGATCCCATCAAGCGTGCACATTTGGATTGGGAAAGGCGTTACAAAATCATAGGAGGCATTGCTCGAGGGATGCTTTACCTTCACGAAGATTCTCGACTTCGTATTATTCATCGTGATCTTAAAGCCAGCAATATCCTTCTGGATGGGGACATGAATCCGAAAATATCAGATTTTGGCATGGCAAGATTGTTTTCGTTAGATCAAACTCAAGCAAATACAACTAGAATTGTGGGGACCAGGTAAGTATCATAGAAAATGGCTAGCTTCGGTTTCCAAACCAAGACTTAGCATGTTCCTAATACCGACTTATTGAAACTAAAACTATTGCCATTCAAGCAAAACTAATGCATTGATGTCAATGTGCAGCGGATATATGGCTCCAGAATATGCCATGTTTGGAAAATTTTCACTGAAGTCCGATGTCTTTAGCTTTGGTGTGCTAGTACTCGAGATAGTGAGTGGACAAAGGAACCATTGCTTTCTAAATGGTGAAAATGTGGAGGATCTTTTAAGCTATGTAAGTACGCTTAGACTTTGGTACATTTCCCTTTTCAATCCTGCAAGCGTGCATGCGACAATGAGAAAAATAAGTATTTGTGATTGATTATTTACGATGATAACAATTATTTAAGATAAACACAGACTCATCGACAAAAAATAATCATTTTTGCTGGTCACAAATATATAGTTTTATTGTAGCGCGGCTTTTGAAATGGCTAATTTTTATGATGTTGGCTGATTTTTGTCATATTTTGCAGGTGTGGAGAAATTGGATGGAGAAGACTGCTTTAGATATTGTAGATTCCAAAATGAGTTCTGGTTCAACAAGTGAAATGATGACATGCATCCACATTGGGTTACTATGTGTTCAGGAAAATGCAGATGACAGACCAACCATGGCTTCAATCGATCTCATGCTTGATAGACATTCCACCACACTTCCAGTACCCTCACAGCCTGCATTTTTTATGAACAGTACTAGTAGCATTAAATCTGAGATGTCATCTAAATGGGAGCATAGCATAGGCGTAACAGAGTCAGATGAGAGATCCAAGCGCAGCTCTGTCTAAACCGCAGCAAATGAGGCTTCAAATACTGAGCTCTATCCTCGATCACTAGCATTTTGAACTGAAATATTACTATGGCGCTCCATGATCGGTGATCCTGTATGTGCTCCATGTCGTGTTGAATCCATTGTAGCCAGACCCAGCCCCTCTCCAAGTCTGAAACCAATACAGTTTAACTGTGGCGGGAAGTCTGTTTTTGTGGTTGTTTCTGTCTGTAAAGTGAGCCTTCCGGCCATTCGTATGTAAGTAGTTGTGTTTCTTTCTTCCTAGGCTTGTTTAGTTGTGTTTTTTTTGTTTATTATAGGCCTGTTTTAGAAGTTGGTTTGGTTTGGTTGTTTTAGTGTTTTAGTGTTTTGAAATTGAGTTTTAGAAAAAAAAAAGAAAAAATTGAATAAAAATATTTTTTTAAAGAAGTGTTGTATTAGAGTTTGCAAGAGTGGACAGAAACAATCAAAAAGTTGTTTGAATATATTTTTTTAAAATTTTTTGTTTTTGTTTTGTAGTTTATAAAAGTTGTATTGATTTTTGTATTTGAATAATGATTAACTAACGATTATATGAAAATCTAATATAAAAAAAAAAAAAATTGTATTTAGATACTATTTGAGAATGAAGTTAAGAAAAAAAAATGAAGAAAACTGTTTGACAAATTTTGAGAACACCTTAATTGCCAGACATGATATTAAGTTATTTTTTCTTTCTGGGGAAAGTGTATTTAGATCAAACCTCACAACCCTTTTGGGTTCTTAATCGGACAAAGCTTCCCAAAACATTAGCTTCTACAACGACACTTCTAACGGCCTCTTCCTCTGCCGAGGTGATGTTTCTAATGATACCTACCAAATCTGTGTCGGGTATGCGAGTCAAAACATCGCAAGTCGATGCTCATCCAACAGAAGTGCGTGTTAAGGAGGATAAGGATAACGTTGAATTCAAATGTAAAGATAAGGATGGTGCAGAGTTGTTAGACTAGCTGTGATCTAATATGCTAGTTGTTATCTTATATTTGAATCTGTATAGATAAACTTCTGTAACCATAGTAAACAATGTATGTACATCTATATATATCAGTAAAATATACTCAAGCTGTATTCAAACTGCATTTCTCTCAACTCTGTTTTATTAAATCTTACATGGTATCAAGACCCCTTCTTGGGTTAACACCTTTTTCGATCCACTCATGGCTTCCTCATATGCAACCTGTGCCTGGTAAAGGTAGGACATGTATGTCTCAATTTAACAAGTGTTTGGTCGGAGATGTCATCAAAATTAACACGCAAACTTGCGCAATTTTGTGACATATTACGTTTAATCTATCTAATCACATCAGTTCATAAATTTTATTTTTGTAAGATTTACGTTTCTTTGATTTTTTTTTTTTTGGAAAATCTGAGTCTTGATTACATATCCCCTGCATATTTTGGAGTTCTTAAAATGTACCTCTAGGCTAATTTGTAGTTCAGTTAAGAAGAAACTATTACCTTAATACCTCCTGATTACGAACATGGATAATATATTGTGAAATCAAACTTAAATGGATGGAAAGAGGCATATTTTTATGTCTTTAGCACTCCCCTCGTGTGCGTGTCAGATTTTTCCTTAATAAGTGGACAAACACGTAGAATATAAAATCAATCGAGTGAAGTGTAGAGCCAAAATTCGAATTCAGAACTTTTATATTATGTAAAATTATCACTTGTTTCAAAAGTTTAAACTAATAGGAAGATGTAGATTTTATTATTTATATTTATATCTTAGAATAATGCTATTATATCCTCTAATTTATACCACTCACTTTACCTCTTTGATGTGTGGTGTCATATGATTTATTGAAAAAAATTAAAAACACAAACATATAAAAAGATAGAGGGAATCTAAGATTTTAGTCTCTCTATTTTTGTGTTTTTGGGCAACATTTTGTTTTGAATATATATTTTTAAATTTTATTTTTAATTTTTTTAATAAGTTACGTGGACATCAAGAAGCAAAGTGATTGATATAAATTAAGGGAATCCGAACATTACTCTGTCTTAACATATATCAGTTTCCCAGTATGCTACTTTACTACTTGCATTTATGGGATAAATTAAGTGGTATTCTCCATATACTGTCAGCGACCTTCATGAATATTATGGAACCCATCGTCTCTACATGATGAGTAGAATTACTCATTGATTGATGTATTATTGTTGTAAGATATTTAAAGCAAACTTACCGTTGCATTGGATGATGGAACCTGCAGGAAAGGGAGGAAAGAATACAACAAAGATCGTAATCATTAGTATGTCTTCCAATCGCAGACAATGTTTTTAATACTGTACCATACTTCATGCCGGTCTAAATACTAGAACAAAATATTTCGATATCGATATCGTTTTGAAATAATCAATATTATATGAATAAATTATATATAAATATATATAAAAATTATATTCTAAAATAATAGTCTATATATGAATAAATTATATATAAATACATATATATATATATAAATTATAAATAACTTAGTCTGAAGTGGGAGTTAAAAAATTAATTTGTAATTTGAAAAAATGAAAAAAAAAATAATAAAGACCGAAATATAGGCCGGTACAGGCTGAAATATAGGCCGGCATTTGGGCCAATACGAAATATATGTAATACATGTATCGGACCAATGTCTGGTATGGCATATTTCAGTCGTACCGACCGGTACCGTACGGTATTTAAAACAGTGGTTGCAAAGTGAAAAAATATTTCTTGTATATATATGGTCAAACACATACACTTGGAGATATATATATATATATATATATATTTATTTATAGGAAAAACCTCCTAGCCAGTCGGGTGCAAATCCAGTTTTAACACCGGCCGATAGCATTTCACCACGTAGGACATGTAACAAATCTCCATCTACACTCACATGTACTAGATTGCTTCTTCATTTTTCATCTCTCTCCCACCCCACTGCAACTTCTCTCTCTCTAAAATACGTTATCTCTCTCTCTCTCTAAAATACACTCTCTTGTATAGGTCATTGCCTATGAATTAATAATCGTATTAAATTCATCATCATAATATTTCTGCACATGTCAAACCAGCCAAAAGATACCCACAACAACAAAATGATGATGAAAATCTAGATCTTAGAAAAAAAAAACAAAGTTGTTGCTAATTATATATATATATATATATAAAAAGGCAGCAAACTTTTGTTACTTTCATAGAGAGCTGGGCAGCCTGCAGAGGAGAACGATGAGAATGTATTTGAGAGAGAGAATATTTTAGAGAGAGAGAGAGGGGAGAGTTTAAGAGAGAGAGAGAGAGAAAAGGGGAAAGTTGCATGGGGATGGGGGAGAAAGAGAGAGAAGAGAGGAAGAGATGGAAAATAAGGAATGAATCTAGTGCATGTGAGTGTAGATGAAGATTTGTTGCATGCCCTACGTGGCAAAATTTTATTGGTCGGTGTTAAAATTGGATTTTCACCAGATCGCCTAGGAGCAGCTCTCATATATATATGGAATAATTCTATTTGAAACCTTTACTCTACATACTATCCAAATGACATCATAATTTATTTTGGAAGAAAAATTTTAAAAGAAAAATTATACTTATCATCTTCTAATTAATTACACACCAACATGTGATTTTCTCCTTTTTGTCATTCTATTTAAACACACACATATTGATTTATGTGTTTAAATAGAATGATAAAAAAAATAAATCATATATTGGTGTGTCGTATAGGGAATAATAAGTGGCATTTCTCATTTTAAAATTTGAATAATTAAATCAAATTATATATGGTGTGTTGTGTAAAAACTTTCAAATAGCACTACGTAATGATCATATATATATATATATTTGTCCAATTACTTATGATTTATGGAAATTACAATGATACGTGCATGATTCCGTCTTGATTCCCGTCTTCCTTAGGTCAAGCTCTCTGATCTGTAGGCTTCTAAAACTATTTACCGGTTGAATAAAACTGATCTTGTTTTGGAAAAACAAAAACTAGAGAGAGAGAGAGAGAGAGAGTGCTGCTTGTAATTTTAATCAATTCTTACTCGGCATTTGAAAATTGACCGGACTTTGTGTGTATGCACGTATTTATTTATTTGTTAGCAATAGATCATTCAAATAGTGAAGCGACTATGACTTTTCTAAATTTGGAGCCAATGTGTTCTGCAAACGATGGTTTAGGAAGTGAGGATGTGGCACATCAGGTTTTTATACTAGCCAACACCATTAACAGTACATGTTATTTGTAAATTATCAGTTCAAAATGGCTGTAAGATAACATTTAGTCCTTGAAATTTCCAGGTAAGAGTCCAAAACTGATGAGGAAAAAAAATTTCATTATAAGTGCATAAGAGATACGAGTCATTGTCACAGACTCCCATTTCAGTCTCTGGATTGGACTTTTAGGGTCATCTTGATTTATTTTTCAGAGTTCTAATTTTACTTCAAAGTTCTACCTTAAGAAACTAATTATCATTTCCTCATCTCAGAAAGATCTTGGTTAAACTTTTCGATGAGCTTTTCAGCCTCTCTGATTCTGGCTTCCAAATTTGGCCATAACTTGAAAAAATAGACTTTGATCTTGGTAACATGCAGCGCTTCTTCAAGAACATTACTTATTCGCTCATCGATTAAGTTGTCTGACCCCTGATTTTCCTTTTCTGTTGTATATTTTTCCAACTGGATGTTGTTAATCGAAAAGTCAAGCCATGTCAAGACAAGGACTTGTCCAAAATCGGTGCACGGCTAGATCCACCCAACCATTGGCTTCAGAATCAAAGTAATACATCTTTACCTCACATACACCACATAAACACATGATGATCCATACTTTTACCATACCATCCTTATTTATCCCTCCTCAAACTCAAAGTAGAAAGTTTTGAAAGTTTGAGTTTGAAATTTGAGCATAACCTTCTAACTTAATTAACTGATTGATTATAGATGAGATTACGAGAGTGTTTGTTGATGAAGTAGCAATTGAAACTTTGATCAGTAGCTGGAACATCAAATTGGCCTGTAAAAAATTTATAATGGGTCAAACCCAACAAAAAGCTAATTAGGGGTGAAAAAAATTGATGAACTGGTTAACAGGACTGAACCGAACCGGTGGGTTTGGTCTAGTACAATGTTCGGTCCAGTCCGGTCTTGGTTTCATTTTTCTCAAAACTGGTTGAAATCAGTTTGATTCTGATTTTCTATTTTCTAATACTAGACCGGACTGGTTTATATATATATATTTTAAATTTTTATATTGTGTAAAATATTTTTTATACTTAAATATAATATATATAATTATATTATAAAATAAATTTGTATTATATGATAAATTATTTATTAATATAATATTAAATTTAAAAATCCTATATAAATAAACTATCTATTATCACTAAGTGACATAGTCTATTATATTAGTAGTTATACTAATAATATATCACTATATATTATATATTATAATATATATTCTATATAATATATTAGAAAATTGGACCGAATCGGACTGAAACCAATAAAATCAGAAGTATCGATTTAGGAGTGTAATTGGTGTAGTATCGATTCTTCAAAATCGGTATATATCTGTTCAATTTTAAAATATGTCTAAAACTGAACCGGTTACACCCCTAAAACTAACATCAGGACAAAAATTTGAGCCAAGAGTACTAGGCTGAATGTGACCTTTGTCTACTATAAGACCAAAAGTAAAAGACCAACAAAAATGAATCTGGAATCTTCAAACCAGACTCACAACATAACTAAAAAAGAATAATTGGATTAATAAATACGGTCCTGCTACTCAGCTCCTTCAAAGTTATCACTCAAATTTACTACTAATTCATTTGTGCTTTTTAGTATTTTTTTCCTTTTTTTAAAATATTAAAAAAATTAACAAATGCATGCACTAGGGGTACTTTTAAATATAAAAAAAAATGAATAAAAAAATATACTAGCTGTAAGTTTGAATGGTAATTTTGAAAGACCACTTAGCATTTTATTAATAAATAACCTAATAAAAAAGGCTCCACAATAAACAAAGATGCTCAAAGATTTAAGGTACAGAGAATCCGTACGGGAACAAGTGGCGATGTGGTGTCGATTGGAATGGATTGGCAAGTATCATTCCAAATTTTGAGATAAACCCGATGACCGATTAGATTTAGATGAGTGAAAAGTGGGTGTGATTAGAGAAGGATAAGGGTGGACTGGGATTAGGAAGAATGGCATCACGTGGTGTATGGAAATGGTACAAAGAGATATTTCTTGGGATCGTGTCTAAGAATCGAAACAGAATCGTGTCTCCTACGAGTAGAGGTTTTGGTTTCTTCCTACTGTCTAGTGCAGGGGTTCACTTTGTTTTCTTCACTGATTATTCCAAATAGCGGAGGAGTTCGAGGGCTTTATGGGAAGCTATCTTTAATAAAATCGGAACAAGAGACAGTCGTTGCTGATGTTGATTTGGTACAAAAAACTGTAGTGAGAGGAGAAAAGTGATTGATTGTGCAGTTGCTAACGTTACTTAATGACAATCAGATGGCTTTCAAGGAGATGCTTCGAAGAGTTTGGCGCCTTTCGAGTAGGGGTGTTCATCCGGATCCGGATCCGGATATCCGGCCATAACCGGATCCGGATCCGGATGTTAAAATCCGGGCGGTTATCCGCCCGGATTAATCCGGATTTAATCCGGGCGGATAACCGGATTCAATCCGGATATCCGGATTGTAACCGGATATCCGGATTTAATCCGGATCCGGATTATAACCGGATTTAATCCGGGTTTTTTTTTTAAAAAGACTTTAAAACTTCAAAAAATATTTTTATAGCACTTAGTTTTTTTTTTTAATTCTGATAATAAATTAACAAACAAAATAAATAAAAAAGCAAAATAAATAAAAGTGTAAAACAAATAATATTGTTGTTACATCACAATGCAAGACATAAATTTACAAAAAACAAAAGAAAAAATAATACATCACAACTAATTAAACTAAAATATAAATTTACAAAGAACAAAAGAAATAAATTTACAAAATAGACCAAATGCAACCCATATTCCCTTTGGATCAGCAAGCATGTTTGTGATGGCTGCATCAATAGCATCTTGATTTTCCTGCCTTGCTGCTCTGGCTGCAAGCAAGACAACTGTGTCTTTGTCTATATCTTTGTTAAAAACCTGTGCATATATGAGTTACTGTTAGGATTATTAGAACAAATGAGGGAATTGAATTACTAGGATCTTCTTAGAGTTCCATGCACAGAAATTCAGAAGCTTCTTATTGAAATCAGAAAAGTGAACGGTAAATTGCTACGTTTTCCAATAGAAACCAATGAAAATAGCTAAATCATGCAACCATTAGCGCCTATCTTTAACTTGTTCTCACATTCAATCCTAATGAATTAATTGAAGATGGGTGATTAATTTGTTTTTCACTCACCTTGAGTTGGGAAATCTCCATTGAAATCATTGTCAGATGACGATATAGCCTTCGCTGAAGATAGTGCCCCAATATATGGAGAAATACTCCCAATGAAAAGATTTCCACTCATATCTAAAATCTCCAACCTACTTCAATTTGCCAAATCTACAAAGGGATTTGAAGACAGAAAGTATGAAAAAAAATATAATTTAGAAAGGTAAAAAAGATTTATGAATCTATGGACTTGGAAAGAAGCTGTAAATACAAACAGTAGTAGTAAAATTGGGCTGGCAGGGTGAGAGAGTTCCCAATCAATGTAGTATATGCAATCATGAGCTGTTTCATGTTAGGTGATACCCTCTAATTTCTTTCCAGCTTGGGGCTTAATTTGGACGCAGGCTAGCTAATATTTTCTTTGCGCGCTTTATTAATGCAAAGCCCCCACTTACACAACTGGTTACAACCCATGACAGAATCAAATCTACTAGATTACATGATTTAGCAGTTAACAGTGTGCAATTGACATGACCCAAATGCAATTTATAAGTAGAATTGCCAAATTTCCTGTAGAATTGATGTCATGTTCTTGATACATAAAGACAAAATATCCAACAGGATGGATAATGAAAGGTGGTAGCTAGAAAAGAAAACTCTTCCTCTCTAATTAGCACTGTAATTGCTATATCTTACATGTGGTGCTTTTAATATTTCTGCACCAAAAGACATTTCTGATTTTGGGATATTACACTTGATACTTCTAAAGAGAATAAAATAAAAACACCTCAAAAAATTTGGACAACAAAATCACATTGACGGGATAATATAACACTAAAATAAAGGGAAAAAATGTTCAGTACTTCATGAGACCATTTTCTTTCAAACCAAACAGCCCACGCCAAGCAAGAAGGGACTGCCATATTTTCAAACAACGAAAACCCCCTCCCACCTTCACATTTCCTACTTTATATTGGGCTTAATCGAAGAGACTCAAAACCCCTCTCGCAAGTACGTAGAACAATGTTAATCAGAACTTTAAACACAACAAAACATAGATCAAACAAAAATCAAACCCAACAACCCAAAAACGAACCAACAACCCACACAAATCAAAACCCACTTACTCAAATCCAAAGTGCATCTAACTTTAAACACAACATAAAAATATCTATATAAACCGAGCAAGAGAGATGAACATACCGTAGGTTTCGGAGTTGAGAGAGACAGATGGGGCTCGCAGACTCGGCGCTCGCAGTGACGGCTAGCAGCTAGGGTTTCACTTTTCAGCTCAGTTGAGATAAAATGAGAGGTAGAGAGGCGCTCGAGGGGTGCAAACCAATGAGATGAGGGCTAGGGTTTCACCGTTTCAGCGACGAACTCAGAAAGAAGTATGAGACGAGAACGGAGAATGAATGAAACTTAGGAAAGTCGATGCGAAGAAATGAGGATTAATCTCAAGGTTAAACGGCGTAGTTTTCCATTAGCAAAAACGACGCCGTTTTAAATCAAAATCATTGTTTTTAAAAAGAAGCAGCCGGTTACGGAAACCGGGTTAACAACCGGATCCGTAACCGGATCCGGGCGGGTACGAAATTGTTTTTACCCGCCCGGGTTTAATCCGGGCAGATAACCGCCCGGATCCACCCGGATTCCGGGTTTCGGACCGGACCGGAAAAAAATCCGGCCCGGTTGAACACCCCTACTTTCGAGAGGGTTGAAAATGCAGGAGCTTGATTCGAAATTCCTCTTGGCAGAATTTGATGATGTGTGATAAGGAAAGGGTCGTTCATCATAGTCCGTGAACTTTTGGCAAACAACTAGTATTAGTAAAGACTTTTGATGGTTTTCAACATGTTCAGCAACTTCAATTAACAACAGCATCTTTCGGGGTTAGGGTTCATGATTGACCCTTGGCTGCTCGCAGTGTCGAAGTTGGAGAGTTGATTGGGAAATCACTGGGTCATTTGGAGGATATAGACTTGCTAGATGGAGAAATTGCTTGAGGTGAATTCACGCGTATTCGTGTTGCGAGGGAAGAAACTCTGTATTGGTTCTCAAGTACCCTACTGGGTGAGCTTCTCTTAGGAAAGGCTGCCTGACTTTTGCTTTATCTGTGGAATGCTAGGTCATGCATATAGTGACTGTGATTAGGTGCGAGATTTTGATGAAAAGACAACCCCTTTTCCATATGGACAGTGGCTGAGGGGAGGTGGGCATGGAAGTAAACCGATGGTGGCTAATGGTCGCCGACCACCGTTGTAACGCTCGTCCTTGTGGTGAGACTTTTTATAAATATTTTTAGAGAAGACAACGGGAATTACCGTTCGATTTAAAACTTTTTACTTGTGTACCCAGGGTGCAAGACTCTATGTTTATAAAATAAAATATGCTTTGACAATAAAAGAGGTTTACAGCGGAAAACATTATTTTTACAATAAAAGGTCTCTTATACAATTAAAACCCATGCCTAGACTTTCGTGCTCTTCCCAATGGGCCGTGTCCATCCTGATCGTTCAGTTCCTGTGTTGGGAGGGACATGCATAAAAATTAAAATGAGTCGATGACTCGTAAGCATTACTTCGTACAGTTAAAATACAACAGCATAGGTTTTCATTCATGTATTCATAATTCATGCATACTATACGTGCATGCATACGTGCTTACGTGTGTTCATTTGAAAACGTCACTGAACGGGATTTTTCTCTTTTAAACATAGGCTTTCTTTTTGTAAACGTTTCTCCCGTCAGTGCCTTCATTTCTTCAAGAATGCGTGCATTCATGCATTCATACGTTCATGCATTCATCCATTCTTTCTTATCATTTTCATAGGCCAGTACACACCGTTACGCCCCGTGATCAGGGGGCAGCACTGGGTGCACTACCAATACTACTTACCCGGCATCACAATCTGCCCATTCATTGGTATCATTTTCATTCATTTATGTGGCCGTTACGTATTTTCATACATTTCATGATTTCATGTCTTTCTTGCTTTTCATTCATTCATTCATGTCAGCTCTAAGGAGCTAGAGCTTTCATTCAATTCTTTCTTTCTTTTAACAGTCATGAATTCATTTTCATGGAAAGCATCACTTAAAACATGGGCTTGAACTTCGTCTCTCACGACATCCATAAGCATGACCTTGAACGTCGTATTTCACAGCATCCACGAGCATCACCTCTTGGCATCCATGAAAGCGTCGGTTCGTAGGATCCGTGAAAGCCTCAGTTCTCATGTCTTTCTTTGCCTTTCATGAAAACATTCATTTTCGTGATAAAACATCGTTTCATGAGAAAACATCGTTTCATGATCATAAAATATCAGTTCATGGATTTTCTTAGAAAATACATACAATAGATACACCGTATAGTCATCTATTCACATGCATACAATTAATACTTTTGGTGCGTAAACAAGGGCTGCCAAGAAGGGGTCGTACATACTTATACCTTTGAATACTTAGCATTTTCTTTCGTAAAATGTGTTTCATTTCTTTTCGAAAGCATCTTAAAGGAAAAACGTTTCTTGTATCTTGGAAAACTCCTAGAAGAGTATGAACGTAATACTTACCTGGACTCCATGCTACTTGCATATCATGCAGTCTATTCATGTGCGTGTCAGATGGCAACCTACATGCATACACATAACCTTAACGTCATTCTCTATCTAATACATAAGCAACTTAAACTAGAAATAAAACTATGCTTCACTTGGAACACTCTCCTTCTATCCCGTGCTCTTATGTGTCCCTTACTATGACAAGACCTTCGGGGACCCATTACGGTCACCTCATCTTCCAACTCAAGGTCTTGCCTCGAGTGCTCATCCATTAAAGTGAACCCATGATTCACCTTAGGGTTAAAATACTTGGATCTTCGTCTTACTCTTCTCATTAACCACGTTCCGACACATGACTCAAACCGACTAAGTCACGCATCCCATCCTTAGACAGTACACCTGTCACTATCTTCATGCATCTTAGACCATACTAATCCTCATTCTCATCCATACAAGCCACACGGCTCTAAGCCAACTTTGAGGCTTAAGTACCGTGCAACTATGCTTAGGACAGATTACCCATTACATATGGTGAATTTGTCTGGCACATGTGTCTCATCAGATTACACATGTACCTTACCCCTTTATCACTTAAGATCAACAAATAACATGTTGATCACCTGCTCGTAGGGATAAGGGCCATACTCCGATACCAACCTTCTCTTAACCCGGCTAGCATGATTCCTCATGCTATCCATCTCTTTTGACAGTTCATCCCAACACTTAATGCTACAAGACTCCGTTCACAACTGTGCCTTATGTCATGTCATACAGCTCGAGACCATTCCCAAGCTACACCGTGACCTTGTCGCATCACCTAACATCCTGTTACGTTAACTTTTAACTCATCGTGAGTACGATTCCTCACGTACTCCTAACACATCGTGACATCTTGTCATGTTCCCGTTTACGCCATTTACACTCTAACACTTCACCCATCATAAGCATGACTGCCAGTACTCACGTCACTTCGTGACATTGCCCAGTCATGCTTCCGCTGCGTACTCTTACACTTGTTATGCTACTTCACCCGTACTTCTAGCCATGAGTCAACTTCATGGTGACACCCGTCACCTCAGACCACAGACTACACCATGATTACTTCGGGTCACTGTTCCACAGTTCCCGACACTACTCACCATGCCCTACGCCCAACCATCACTCAACCATCCTCATCTCTGCGACATGCCACACGGTGTATCGCTTCACCTCATGGAGTACACTCCATGCATACGCCCTTCTCGCATGCTACGCCACATCACCACTATGGCATAGAAGCCATATGGTGCATCAATCCACCACATGGAGTACATTCGCATGTACTCCCCTCATACACACTATGCCACATCACCACTATTACATACTGGCCATATGGTGCATCATTCCACCACATGGAGTACACTCCACGTGTACTCCCTTTACACACATTACGCCACATCACCACTATGGCATACCTGCCATATGGTGCGTCACTCCACCACATGGAGTACACTCCGCGTGTACTCCCTTCACACACGTTACGCCACATCACCAGTATGGCATACTCGCCATAAGGTGCATTACTCCACCACATGGAGTACATTCCGCATGTACTCCCCTCATACGCACTACGCCACGTCACCACTATGGCATACCCGCCATATGGTGCATCATTCTACTACATGGAGTACACTCCGTGTGTACTCCCATTACACTCGTTACGCCACGTCACCACTATCGCATACCCACCATATGGTGCATCATTCCACCACATAGAGTACACTCCGCGTGTACTCGCTTCACACACGTTACGCCACATCACCATTATGGCGTACCCGCCATATGGTGCATCACTCCACCACATGGAGTATACACTCTACGTGTACTCCCTTCACACGCACTATGCCACATCACCACTATGGCGTACACACCATATGGTGCATCATTCCACCGCATGGAGTACACTCCACGTGTAGTCTTCCCATTCCGCAATAAACCAGGAGGGTATATTTTATATATACTCTCCTTATCCCACACTACGCCACACACAGAGTATACTCAGCATGTACTGTTCCCACTCCACATGCCACGTCACCAATACAGCACATACTCCATAACCATACAACATAGCACAGTCCACAACACTTCACAACACACATCTCAACTACGCCCAACATTTCACATACACAGCACATCACATCACCACACTACACAAATCTGCCCAACACTTCACAGTGCACCACATAGATAAGCCCAACACTTCGCTACACAGCACAACACATCTCCATACAACACAACGAACCCCATAATACTAACAGCATAGACCACATCCTAATCAACTAATCAACATCTAACATAAATACGAGAGATAGAGGGTTATACCATTGACGGGATAACCCGTGCGTTACTCATTGATTGTCACCGTCGAAGACGTCGGAAGGGTCGTACGTGGCGGCTAGCCACGTACAGTGGCTGTTTGGGTGTTTAGATAGCTATGTGTGGTCTTGGAAGGGCTCGTGGTGGTCTTGTGATGGCGGCAAGGAGCATAACAAGGTGGATCTAGCCGTGTACAATGGCAATCAAGGAAGAAGTTGGATTTGAAATTTTAGTGGAAAAGTGCATCTAGAAACAATGGGCAGACAATTTAGATTATGTGCTGGTCACTCTTACAGAAAAGGACTCCCTTCCATTTTTTTTTCCTCTTATATTTAGTTCTTGAGCTTGGAAGAATGATAATGTGTTGAATTCATTATGGGAAGGTGGAATATGAGACTTTGAATACAATGGCTGATTGTATCTTTATGTGTGGGCTTGTTGTGTTCAATAGTACCCTACACTCATGATCTTCATGGTAAGGGATTTCCCTCTTGAGTGGTTTCTGAACACTCCTTCATGTACCTCTTTCATGACGTATTCGACCTCTTCTTTCAAGGTAGTTCTTGGCCATTCCACCCATATTTGCGGTATCCAAAAAGAAATGAACCTAACCACTTAAGAGCCTAGGGATGTCGGTGAAGCTATTGGTGGTGGTGGTTGGCCGTGGGTGGCGGCGCAATGGGTGGTTAAAGACCAAAAACACCCAAATCGGAAATGGGGTTGGAAGTGCTTCACTGGTGACGGATCGGAGCTGGGGTTGGGTCCATTGGGTTGCTAGGAGGTCGAGGCTGAAGTGGTGAAGAAATGGTGGCTGGAGGTGGCGCGACGACATCGCTAGAGAAAATGGTAACCTTGGCGCGACGGTGATGTAAAACCCTGTTGATGAACTCGTGACATGTATTTTGTTGGACTTTTCGTGATTTCAAGCCTATAACCTCTTATAGATGCTTGTGTGATCAAGTAGCAAACCATAAATATGATCTTAGAGACATGTTTATAACTTAGGTGGCATGAAGGATGAAGATCCAATTTTGATTCTTTGGATACAAGCTATGGAAGAGGGCAACAACATGACTTAAAGATTTTGGGCACTTGAAGGCTTTCAACTTGTTTAATTCATTTAAAGGACTTATTTTGTTAGTTTAGAATAATTGAGTTTATTATGAGAAGGACTTAAGGGTGGCACCTATTTAAGGGCATGTTGAAAAAAATATTATTTTGTTGAACTAGGATTTCTAGAAGTACTGTTGCCGAGTATTGTAGACGCGGCAACACTATTCACTTAGGGGCATTTTTGGAAGATGGAGATTCATTTTGGCTAGGATTTTAATTAGGTTTTGCATTAAATACTATTTGTAGCCTCATTTTAATGAGTTTATAAAATTTGATGAATTTATTAATTGTGAATTGATTTTATCTCCTCTTGTTCTTGAATGAACTTTTGAACTATCAAAGGCAAAATCACAACCTTTGTGGCGTTCTTTCTTATAATTTAGGTTCTTGAGATAGGTTCTTCAACGAGTCTAGATTTTCATATAATTTAGGTTCTTGAAACGAGTTCATCAACGGGTCTAAATTTTTCATTGGCTTGATTTTGACTTTCTTGAGTAAGTTTTCAAATTGATTGTGGGTTTAAGGGATTCCATTCCCATGAGTTCATATCATTTGGTATTCAGAGCTTGGTTTCTAATCAAGTCTGATTCTATATTCTAATTCAGCATCTTTAAATTTAATTTTAGGGCTTCATTGTTCTAGAGTTGCAAAAAATAAAAAAGTAGGCTGCCGAAATTCATAAAGTTGTTGGCTTGGCTGAAATTTGCATCACCTAGGTTTCAAAATTCTAGGGTTTCTCGCATCTCTAAGTTTGTCAAATGCTTGGAGTGCCGTTCCATTCATTCTCTTCTACTTCATTGTCAATTCTTGTGTGTTTGAATTCAATTGCTTAATTTTCACAATTGAATATTGTTGTTTGTAATTGAATTAGAGAAAATAAGAGAAAAGAAAAGAAAAGAAAAGAAAAGAAAAGAAAAAAATTAAAAAAAGAGGAAAAAAGAAAAGGCGGCTGCCAAAATTCTTAGAGTTTTTGGAAGATGAAGATTTATTTTGGTTAGGGTTTTAATTGGGTTTTGCTTTAAATACTATTTGTAGCCTTATTTTAATGAGTTTATAAAATTTGATGAATTTATTAATCGGGAGTTGAGTTCATCTCCTCTTGTTATTGAATGAACTTTTGAACTTATCAAAGGCAAAATAACAACCTTTGTGGCGTTCTTCCTTATAATATAGATTCTTGAGATAGGTTCTTCAACGGGTCTAGATTTTCATATAATCTAGGTTCTTGAAACGAGTTCATCAATGGGTCTAAATTTTCCATTGGCTTGATTTTGGCTTCTTGGTTGAGTTTTCAAATTGATTGTGGGTTTAAGGGATTCCATTCCCACGGGTTTATATCATTTGGTATTCAGAGCTCAGTTTCCAATCAAGTCTGATTCAATCTTCTAATTCTTGCATTTTTAAATTTAATTCTAGGGCTTCATTGTTCTAGGGTTGCAAAAAATAAAAAAAGTAGGCTGCCGAAATTCATAAAGTTGTTGGTTTGGCTGAAATTTGCATCACCTAGGTTTCAAAATTCTAGGATTTCTCGCATCTCTAAGTTTGTCAAATGCTTGGAGTGCCGTTCCATTCATTCTCTTCTACTTCATTGTCAATTCTTGTGTGTTTGAATTCAATTGCTTAATTTTCACAATTGAATATTGCTGTTTGTAATTGAATTAGAGAAAATAAGAGAAGAGAAAAGAAAAGAAAAGAAAAGAAAAAAATTAAAAAAAGAGGAAAAAAGAAAAGAAAATGTAGCATATTCAAAGGTTGCTATATAGTTACAACTAATAAGCAAGTGTTAGTTTCTTTTTCAACGATTCTTTCCACTTAGAAATTAAATGAGCAAGTGTTAGTTTCTTTTTGTGTAGTAAATTGTACAAGGATAAATTTCTTGCTATATAGTTACAACTAATAAGCAAGTGTTAGTTTCTTTTTCAACGATTCTATCTCTCACTTTATGTCTAAACTCACACCTTACTATGTGGAGCTCTTAAGTAAGGCAACATCTATTGATGGTTAATTGATCTATTTGGGATATTTAGTTCATTCTGGCATAAAGTTTTTATAAGTCACCCTTATTCTGCTGTGATTCTTGCATACTGATAGTTGTGTACAATGATGCATTGCATATTAACTATTACAAACGGGTGTATCAAACCATATATTGCATGTCTCGATGCTCCAAGTATCCGTTCCATCCCAAGTAGGGTTTTGGGATGCAAAAACTCTATGTGCAGTCACTTTTGCGTACTCCTTTGCGCACTCCACTAATGTGATTGGTTGTGTCATTCTTTTTAATATAAAACAACTATATAGGCCAATCACATTAGTGGAGTGCGCAAGGAGTATGCAAAAGTGACTGTTTGTAGCAGAACTCATTATTAATTGCTATTTCTTGAGTTCAGATTTCTCGTTTGCAACTTTTCGGGTTGATATGCGCGAGATGTCGTTAGGGCTGTATTTGTAATGTGATGAGGTTGTGATGATGATTGGATTACAAGTTGTGAGTGAATTTTAGCAGGTATTGTGAACGAGGCTCGATCACTATGGTAGGGTAAATAAGCAAGTGTTAGTTTCTTTTTCAATTAGGAAATATCAGGATGTGGTGCTTTGTGATGTAGTGCCTATGCATGCATGCCATATTTTGTTGGGGAGGCCGTGGCACTATGATAGGAAAGTGATCCATGATTGGTTAAGGAACATTTACAGTTTTGAAAAGGATGGAAAAGCAATCAAAGTTGCACCTTTAACTCCAACACAGGTCCATGAGGACCAACCAGAGCTAAAAAGTGAGATTGATAAAAAAAAGAGGGAGTAAAAGTGAGGATGAGATTGAGGAAAAAAGAAATAGTGAGACCGAAAATGAGAGAGATAAAAATGAGAGAGAAAAAAATGAGGGTGAGGTTGAAACCTCAAGAAAAAGAAATAATGAGTTGAAAAATAATTGTGAGGCCAAGAGTTTAAAAAAAGAGGGGAGTGAAAGAAAAAAAAGAGTGAAAAGAAAAAATAAAGTGAGAGAAAAAGAGAGAATGATGCCGAAATATCAAGAAAGAGTGAGTGAAAAAGAAAATAGAGAGGTGGCTGAGAGTCAAGAAAAAAGAGTGGAGCCACGAGAGGAAAAAGAAAGAGAGATTGCAGAGAGGAACGGAAAAACAAAAGTGAGTTTTTATGCTAAAACAATCTTTTATACTAATGAATTTAATGACTCTTTGCCTAGCGTTGTTTATTTGTTGCATGGATATGAGGTCATGATTTCTAGTGGTGTATTTAGTGGATTACCACCTATTAGAGAGATAGAACACTACATTGATTTTGTACTAGGTGCAACAATCCCTACGCAACCTTTCTTTGAAGAACATGAGTCCTTACGCACTTGAAGGGACAAGGTAAGTTAAATAGAATGCATGCCAAGTCGGTGCAATTCATTGAGACTTTTCCTCATGTAATCAAGTATACACAAGGTAAGGAAAAATTTGTGTTTAATGCTTTAGCAAGAAGGTATGTCATTGTCATCATTTTAGAAGCAAAGTTATTGAGACTTGAATATGATAAGAAATTGTATGTTAATGATGATGGCTTGGCTAGTACAAAATCAATGTAGTGTTCTATCTCTCTAATAGGTGGTAATCCACTAAATACACCACGTGAGAAAGCATCGTTTGGTCAGTTCTATAGACTAGATTGGTATTTGTTTAAAGAGAATAGACTTTGTGAGCCTACTAGTCTTATGCGTGAGTTGCTTGTGCATGTATTTGGTTTGATGGATCATTTTGGTGTAAAGAAGATTTTAGACATGTTACATGAACGTTTGTGGGAGTATCATTTTCCATTCATTGAATTGTTGCATGAATATTTGCTGGAGTATCATTTGCCGTTCATTAAGTTTACAAATAATTGGAGTGGTCATTTTAGTGTAAAGAAGATTTTAAACGTGTTACATGAACGTTTGTGGGAGTATCATTTGCCATTCATTCACTTATTGCATGAACGTTTGCGGGAGTATCATTTGCCTTTCATTGAGTTTGCATATAATTGGAGTGGTCATTTTGGTGTAAAGAAGATTTTAGACGTGTTGCATGAACGTTTGTGGGAGTATCATTTGTCATTCATTGAGTTTATATATAATTGGAGTGTTCATGCTGCTACTAAATTTTCACATTTTGAAATTATTTATAGACTTAATCCATTTACTCCTTTAGATTTAGTGCCTTTACCTGTTAATGACAGGAGTAGCTTTGATGGACTTTTCCAAATTCTTGAACAAATTAATGATAATGCATATCAAGTGGATCTTCCAGGTAAGTATCATGTTTCTGCTATTTTCAATGTTACTAACCTTTTTCCCTTTGATGCAGGTGGAGATGCGAGGTCGAATCCTTTTAAGGAGAGAGGGAATGATGGGCACCAAGATGAACCTAGTCTTAAAGACCTTTTGCAAGTTCCAGATGGACCAATTACAAAGTTAAGAATCAAGAAGGTCAAGGGACAATGTAAAGATTGGTGCAATCCACTTGGGACGAGTCTAGCAAGAGCCCAACATTCAAGATGGGCTTGAAGGATGAAGATCCAGTTTTGATTCGTCTGATACAAGTTATGGAAGAGGGCAACAACATGACTTAAAGGCTTTGGATACTTGAAGGCTTTCAACTTGTTTAATTCATTTAAAGGACTTATTTTATTAGTAGAATAATTGGATTTATTATGAGAAGGACTTAAAGGGGCACCTATTTATGGGCATGTTGGAAAAATTATTATTTTGTTGAACTAGGGTTTCTAGAAGTACTGTAGCCGAGTACTATAGACGCGACAACACTATTCACTCAGGGGCATTTTTGGAAGATGGAGATTTATTTTGGCTAGGGTTTTAATTAGGTTTTATTTTAAATACTCTTCGTAGCCTAATTTTAATGAGTTTATGAAATTTGATAAATTTATTCATTGTAAGTTGAGTTTATCTCCTCTTGTTCTTGAATGAACTTTTGAACTTATCAAATACAAAATCACAACCTTTGTAGCTTTCTTCCTGATAATTTAGGTTCTTGAGATAGGTTCTTCGACTGGTCTAGATTTTCATATAATCTAGGTTCTTGAAATGAGTTCATCAACGGGTCTAAATTTTCCACTGGCTTGATTTTGGCTTTCTTGGGTGAGTTTTCAAATTGATTGTGGTTCAGGGGATTCCATTCCCATGGGTTCATATCAATAGTGGCCTAAAGCTTCATGATTACCTCATGGTCAAGTGCTAGAGGATGGCCATAGGTGCTGGGGCTAAGTAGTTCCAGAATTATTAAACAAAATTCACAAGGAAAGCAAGTTATGGATGACGGTTTTGGTTTCATCCAAAATTGTCTAGCTTTTATCCCTCTCTTGTCTCATCCTCTTGGTCTGATTTGAGGGCATAATTACCACCATTGAGTGGCTTTCTCAGGTGGGTAAAGAGGATGAGTGGTGGTCAATTGATTGGATTTGAGCAGAAAATGAAGGAATGGGTTTGGAAGTGCATGGGTTTCAGTCAACATGAAGTGCTTCACCTTCCCATTTGCCAATCAGTTTTGAGGTTCATAGAAGGGGGTTGGCCAAGCTTCTACTAGAGTGCTTTGAAGCACTTTCTTAGGGTGAAATAGGCAGAGGCGGTGGAGTGTGAAGGTGGGTAACTTAAGTGTAAAAAATCCTTGAAGAAACAAGGGTACTCGGTTTTGGACAAAACCTCATTTCCTAGGTGAGTAGTGGTGATTTTGGCTTGGTTTATGGAATATTTTTTGACCAACTCTTAGGTATGGTTTTAGGTGATATCATGAGGTTTGAATGGTGTAGTAAACCTCTTCAAAAACTTGTGGAAGAGCCGTTGGTTTCGGTGGCTTGTTGAAAGGTTGCATAGTTTTGCACCAAGGGTGCCGATTGGTGGGTTGTTGTGGCATTGACATGCCTTTGCCTTAGTGACATGGGTTGGATTAATTCTAACCTTAAAGTGTCAAAGAAATATTTCTAATTCATGCATGAAATGTTATGTTTTATCACGACTATGACACCCCAAAATTTTTGCTTGGGTTTTGACTAACTCTAAAGCCTCGGGAGATGCAACACAAGCTTATCTACATTCATGATAATTTAAGATGCAATACACCTAGCATGCATCTAAAAATATGTAATATTCACAGTGGATATTTTTTTTAGCAATACTATGTACCAGAAGTAACATATCCCAAAAATATAAACATACTTCATAAACTCCACATAACAGATATTCAAAAGTTATAGTGTATATCCAAAGATCTCTAACAACATGAGTACTGGAGACAATGCTCCTTAAGTACATATAAATACTACTAAAAATATTCTAGGTTAATCCTTTGAGTAGCTCGCGTAACTCGGCCAAGGAAGCCATCATACTATCGATGAATCAGAGCATTGAGGCTATAGGCTCCGCGCCATGGCTTTGATGCCTAATCGACCTCCTCCAATCGACCATCGGTTGCGTCTCCCAATCCTAGCACATGATCTACCATTCCTGGGGGTTTAACCGGTCCGGTCTGGTTCAGTTTTAAATAAAATTTAGGACAAAATAGGTATGTATTGGTTTTGCATTTTCAAAAATCGATCACGCACCGGTTACCTCCCTAAACCAGTACATTTGGTTTTACCAGTTTCGGTCTAGTTTTCCAATTTTATTTGATATCTTCTTTCCTAATCCAAGTCAAACAACCTAACCTAATCAAATAATGATTATCTACTTGTTGACAACAAACATTGATATCAGTTACAGGCTTGATAACAATAGCTACAGATGGCTGACTTACTGAATGACTGTAATAATATTGTGCAGTGAGAATCACGTGGATGATGAAAACCATTTTCATAGTCACCTTCTAACTGACCATTGTTGTTGCCTATCTAATGAAAAAGCAAAATGACTAATGAGCCTATCTCAAGTGCTGGAGCATGTGAAGAGCAAATGACCATTAACCCATTTACTCATTAGCCAAATGAATCTTTTAAAACCAAGCATAGACTCTTAGGCTTAGCCATGGAACTTTCTGAGAATTTTAACATATAGTGACAAACAATAGATGCTACATGGTATGAAGAATTCTCTATCAGAATCAGAGGCAAATAATTAGGGAAAATAGTGTCTAATGGTGCTAAACAAATTTCTAAAGTTTAAAAATATCTTTTCCATTCAAAAGCATCTAATGATGCTAAACATATTGAAAAAATATTGAAAGAAAAAAAAGCAAGAGAGAGAGAGAGAGGGGGGGAGAGAGAGAGAGAGAGTACCGTGCAGGGGTGAGTTGCGTGACCGCTGACAGAGGGACTGGAGGATGTGACAGAGGCGACGGAGGGGTTGGGCTGCTAGAGAGGGGGGAACTGAAAGTGATTTTTGCCTTTTGGGACGCGTGCGCCGGGGGGGGGGGGGGAAGACGAAACGACGCCGTTTATAGTGATACTAATATATATAGTATATTATATATATATATACTAATTATATATATAATATATATAGTGATATTAGTATATATTATATATAGTATACTGTAGTATATATTATAATACTAACTATATATTATACTATTATAGTGATACTATCATTATAATACTGTATAATTCTATATATATATATAGTTATATATATTTTGGTATAGCAATTAACCTATTAAAAAAATTGTTATATTGATTTAGTATAACTATAACTATAGTCTATATTAGACTATTAGTATTAGTATATATATTAGTATTAGTTATAGTGATTAGAATAACTACATATTAGCATTCTTTTTAGGAGATTGGGGATTTCTGATTCTGGCGCGTGGGGCGCCTAGGGTGATTTTAGGCGAGTCTTACTCTGGTTTTGCTAGGGCTTTCTAATGGGAGATGGCTGCTGCCGGAGGATCTCAAGGACCTCAAACGGTGGCGGATAGAAGTCGTTCCTTCGTCGAGCTGGTGTCGATCATGCCTCAGCCCATCCCTGAGGTAGTGGTCCCGTTTTGGCCTCCAAAAGTTGTCAATGGGGAGGTTTTTGTGTAGTTTTCCAAAGACGAAATAGTGAGATCGGCGGTTCCTTTTCTATTTGCTATGGTGATGAAGTTTATGAGGCAAAGGCCCTCCTTAGATCGTATCCGATTATTTTTTAATGGGCGACGGGGTCTTTCTTCTCAACTAGTTGTTTCAGTAATGAGGAGGCCAAGAAACGTATTTGTCAGGTTTTCTTTGGAGGATGATTTTCTCAAGGCTATGTCCCGTGAAAGTAGTGATATTGATGGAGTTAGCTATCGAAATTTTCAATGGATGGTGGATTTCTCAGAAGATGTCGAGCCTGTTATGGCTCCTGTTTGGATTCTTTTGTAGGGGCTTGCTCCAAATTTCTATCAAGAATCATATATGTGCAACATTACAGCACCGGTGGGTTCTCTCCTTTGGAGAGACAATGCTACTAAATGTGCGGATGTGTTTTGATGAATGTATCTCAGAAACCAGTGTCTCATGTATGGATTGGAATGCCTCGACAACCTTCTAGTGTACGCCAAAAAATTGTCTATAAAACACTCCCTGCCTTTTGTTCCAAGTGTAATGCTCAAGGACATAATATTGGCGAAGGATAAAAGGAAAAAGAAAGAACCAGATCAAGTGTGGAGGTTGTAGAAGTTAAAGGAACCATAGCTGTCAGTGGTCTCAAACACAGGGAAAATCTCAAATTTGATGGTATCAAATGAGGTAGCGATGGTTCCAATGAATGGTGGTCAGGGGACTGGGTCCTCTGCATCAATTGACCCGGTGGGTGCCGTTTTGGTTGTCACGGACATTCCTCTTGAGGTTAGTAATAATGGGGCTGTTAAGGAAACTTCTTTAGAGGTTAGTGATAAATTGGGTGACCATTGCGAGGACAGAGTGTTGCTAAAGGATAACTCTGATGCGATAAAATTGAAGGTTGGTCCAGAGCATGCGGAAATTGTGTCCTTTGCTTCAATTAACTAGATGGGTGTTGTTTTGACCTTCACGGACAATTCGATGGAGGTTAGTGCTAATGTAGCTTTTACGGAGAAACCCCTTGAGGCTGGTGCTAGTACTGGAATTTCTGGTGAAAATGGTACGTTGGTTGTTGGAGAGGATAGTGGTCCTTATATTACTAATGGCCTCTTGGATGGTGTTGTATTGGAGGATCTGGCTGCTAACTTTGAGGAGTTGGCTAAGGAGTGTTCTGCTTTGAGGATGGAGAAGTCTTTGGTCAGGCATGAGATGGGGAGATCAGGGTCAGTTTCGGATTCAGAGAGCGTGGGTGTCTTACCTCATATAGCTAAAGAAAAAGATGGAGTGTCGGATACTAAAATTTTGAAACCGAAAGTGCGAACTAGTATGAAATTACACAGCTCCACAAAGGCTTTTAGTAGGCCTGAAAGGCTTGATATTTGTTAGAGAATCTTTTGTATTGGAATTGTCGAGGTCCCGGTTCCTCGAAGGCATGGATATGTGCTATGCTGAAATTACAAGAACTGAAATTATTAATTGTTGCGGAGCATTTTCGTAAGGAAAGTAAGCTTGTTCGTTGGCAAGGTATCTTAAAGTTTGATGCCTCGTATTCTAATCGTGGCTCTGGAGGTAAGTTATGGGTTTTCTAGCATGATGACGTCCAAGTTAATATTATTCATGAGTTGAATCAGCATGCTACTTTTATGATTAATTCTATGTTGATCGTTTCTGCTGTCTATGTAAAATGTACATATATGGAGAGAAGGCATCTATGGGCTAATCATATTCCATTTGGACTTTTACAAATGCCATGGATGAATATTGGCAATTTTAACACCATTAGCCATGATGGGGAAAGAAGAGGAGTGATATGAACTCGCGGGAATGGAATCCCTTGAACCCACAATCAATTCGAAAACTCTCCCAAGAAAGCCAAAATCAAGTCAATGGATGGTGAACCTAGACCCATTGAGAACTTGTTTCAAGAACCTAGATTATATTAAAATCTAGATCCGTTGAAGAACCCGTCTCAAGAACCTAGATTACAAGGAGGAACGCCACAAAGGTTGTGATTTACCTTTGATAAGTTCAAAAGTTCAATCAAGAACAAGAGGAGTAAAACTCAATTCACAATGAATAAATTCATCAAATTTCATAAAACTGATTAAAATGAGGTTACAAAGAATATTTAAACCAAAACCTAATTAAAACCGTAGCTAAAATAAAGCCCCTTTTACCTAAAATGCCCCTGGATGAACAGTACCACGACTATTGTAACGCTACAGTAACCTCTTGAAATCCTAGTTTAATAAAATAATAATTTTTCTAACATGCCCTTGCATAGGCCCCCTTAGGTCCTTCCTGTAATAAACTCAATTATTCTAAACTAATAAAATAAGTCTTTTAAATGAATTAAAAAAGTTGAAAGCCTTCAAGTGCCCAAAGTCTTTAGGTCATGTTGTTACCCTATTCCATAACTTATCAAATGAAACAAAACTGGATTTTCATCCTTCAAGCCCATCTTGAATATTGGGCTCTTGCTAAACTCATCCCAAGTGGATTGCACCAATCCTGGCATTGCTTACTTGATCTTCTTGGCCCTTAACCTTGTAATTGGCCCATTTGGAACTTGGAAATGATCTTTAAGACTAGGTCCATATTGATGCCCATCATTCCCCCTGTCCTCAAAAGGATTCGACCTCGAATCTCCATATGGATCAAAGGGAAAAATGTTACTAACATTGAAAATAGCATAAACATGATACTTACCTACAATATCCACTTGATATGCATTATCATTAATTTGTTCAAAAATTTGGAATAGTCCATTCAAGATACTCCTGTCATCAACTGGTAAAGGTATTAAATCTAAAGGAGTAAATGGATGAAGTCTATAAACAATTTCAAAAGGTGAAAATTGAGTAGTAGCATGAACACTCCGATTATAAGTAAAATCAATGAATGGCAAACAATACTCCGACAAATGTGCATGAAACATATCTAAAGTCTTCATTTTACCAAAATGACCACTTCAATTATATGCAAACTCAATGAAACACAAATAATACTCCCGCAAATGTTCATGCAACAAGTCAATGTATGGCAAATGATACTCCTACAAACGTTCATGAAACACACCTAAAGCTTTTCTTATACCAAAATGACCACTCCAATTATATGCAAACTCAATGAATGGCAAGTAATAGTCCCACAAATTTTCATGCAACACGTTAATGAATGACAAATGATACTTCTAGAAACGTTCATGCAACACGTCAATGAATGACAAATGATACTTCTACAAACGTTCATGCAACACATCAAAATTCTTCCTTACTCCAAAGTTACCCAACAAACTACCATGTCTATCACACACAAGCAACTTACGCATAAAACTAGTAGGCACACAAAGTCTATTATCTCTAAACAAGTACCAATCTAGTTTATGGAACTTACCAAATGATGTTTTCTCACATACTCCATACACACTAGCAAAGTCATCGTCATTAGCATGCAATTTCTTATCATATTCCAATCTCAATAACTTTGCATTTAAAATCAAGATAAGGACATACCTTCTTGCTAATGCATTAAGCACAAAATTTTCCTCACCAAGTGTGTATTTGATTACATGAGGACAAGTCTCAATACAGTCTTCCCACTTGGCATGTGTTCTAATCAACAACTTACATGAGGAGAAGTATTTTTGAGAATATAAGCCTTACGCAGGAGTTGGTTCAGGACATACATAAACCAATTAGGGGGGGGGGGGGGAAATATCATGATGAAAATTGATATGGCCTAGGCTTATGATACGATTGACTGAGAATTTTTGTTACAAGTTCTAAAAGCCTTTGGTTTTTCTTTGGAGGTATGCAACCTAATCTCCAATTGTGTATCTTTGTCTTGGTTCTCTGTGGTTGTGAACGACACTTCTAAAGGTTTTTTTAAGGATGGAAGGGGTCTCTGTCAGGGGGATCCTTTATCCCCTTATTTATTTATTTTGGTGGTGGAGGTCTTTTCGCAGCTTCTGCATAATAAATTCTAGTTTGGGCTTATTGGTTACTTTTTGCAGCCTCGTAATGGCCCGTTAACCTCTCACTTGCTTTATGTGGATGATATGGTTATTTTCTCTAATGGTAGGAAGAAAGATGTGGAGTGGATTTTAGAAGTTTTGGAGCTCTATGCTTAGTGGTCTGGTCAAGTGGTATACCAGAATCAAGATGCCAGGAGTTGCTTAGAGTGTTTGGCTTCTCGATGGGGCACTTTCCAGAGAGGTACTTGGGGGTTCCTATCTTCTCAGGTAGGTTGAAGCCGTGTTATTTTGACGATTTGTTGCTTAAAATTTCTAAAAAGATTGAAGGTTGGAAGATGAGGTATCTTTCTTCTGGTGCCTGATTGCTTTTGCTTAAGCATGTTCTTTCAAGCTTACCGATGCAATTATTATCTGTATTACCAATGCCCAAGCAGATTTTTTGTAAAATTAACAGGTTATTTAGCACTTTTTAAGGGGTTCGTCGGAAGGATGGCCTAAGAGGAAATGAGTCAGTTTGGAGTCAGTTTGCAAGCCCTTGGATGAAGGAGGTGTGGGGCTGAGAAATATTGTAGATGTTTATAGCTCCCTTCAATTCAAATTTACCTGGAAGTTCCTCTCGAAGGATACTTTATGGTCTCGTTTCTTTAAAGCCAAGTATGTGAAGAGTCAACATATCTCTCTTGTTGATCCTTCTAAAGGCTCTAGATTTTGGAAGATGCTTATTAAGTCGGTTCTTGTTGTTGAGAAATCTGTTTGGCGTGTGAAAGAAGGGAACTTATCCTTTTGGTGTGATAAGTGGATGGACTTAGGTCCTATATGTCAAGTTGCATAGATTTTGGATTCTCCTTTTTTAAAAATAAAGGACTGAATGATTGAGCATAGTTGGGATGTGGGTTTGATTGTTCAGCTAGTGGGTTAGGAGGATGCTAATGATATTTTATCTCGTGTTGGTGGTACTATACTGGGGACGAATATGTTAATTTGGCTTGGTAGTAGGGATGGAAGATTTTCAACAGTAAGTGCTTGGGATTGGATTCATATTTCAGTTCCGAAGCATCAATGGATGGACTGGACTTGGCACTCAGCTTTGTCAAAGAAATTTTATGTTGTTCTATGGTAGGCTATGACCAATAGCCTGAGTGTGGATGAGCGAATTAGGCGTATTGGAATCCCTATAGTCTCTAAATGTGAATGTTTTCCTCAGGGCTGTTTTGAAGACCTGAATCATGTTCCATACAGTGGTAAGGTTGCTGCTAGACTTTGGGAAATGTGTTCTAGTTTCTTGGGTGTTCCCTATGTGGCTAATCTGTCTTGCTTGGCTATCGTTGAAGCTTGGTTTCAAAGAACAAAGAAGTCTTCAAAGGTTGGTAATTTGATTGGTGTGGTTCCATGTATTTTAATATGAAATCTATGGATGTGGAGGTGTTCAACATGTATGGAGGGACACAAGGATTGTTTTAATATTTTGTGGAGGAAGGTTAAATACTGGCTCCATTGGGTTGGTTTGAGGCTTAGGTAGTCAAGAAATCTTCATCAATGTGACCAAGCAATTTTTGAGGATTTAAATTTTCCGGTTGTAACTCATTCAAGAAGAAATTTTATTGTAGTATCTTGGGAGAAGTCGGAGCTGGGTTGGTTCAAATTAAATACGGATGGTAGTAGCTTGGGGAATCCGGGAAAGTCGGGTGTTAAGGGTTGCTTTGAAATCATGAGGAAAATCTGGTTTTTGCCTATTCTGAACAAATTGGCTTTGGTTCAAATAATAAAACTGAGTTGTTGGGGGTTCTTTTTGGATTGGGTAGATGTACGACCATGGGCTTGGTGAATATTGTTGTTGAATTAGACTCGTCGTTGGTTGTGAATTGGCTGGAGAAAGGTAGATGTCAGATTTGGTACCTGGAGGATTTTTGGGAGGAGATAATCTTGCTCAGCCGAGGCCTTAATATTCAGTTTAGACATGTGTTTAAAGAGGGAAATAAAGCTGTGATTGACTTGCTAAAGGTGGTAGTACTGGGATTACGCAGGAGTATACGTCGGCTAACATCCCAAGGAAGCTCAAAGGGATTTTATGCTTGGATAAATGTGGTTTTCCGTGCCTGAGAAAGAGGTAATTTGTGGTCATCTGGTTTGGTGGCCATTACGTAAAAGGCAGGATTCGTTTACGATTACATTGTTTTTTTTTTACGTTTATGTTGGTGCGGGCGGAGTTTTCTTTTGGACTTGATCCTTCGTTTTTCATTGTATTGATCTCGTTAATAAGTGTCCTGGTTGTTTTATATTGGGTTTTGGTTGTCAAAGTTTTGGTCATTGACTCATGGGATGGGCATATATGTAAATCCTGTGGGTCTTGGATGTTGTCACGGTTTTCCTCCGCCATAAGTAATTTTTTTTCAAATAAAAGTGGGCTGGAGTCACTCTTTGACATGCGACCTCGTCTCTTCATTTAAAATAAAATAGAATAACTATATATTAGTATTTGTTATAGTTAGTTTAATTTATTATAACTATATATAGTTATATATATTTTGTTATAGTGATTTAACCTATTAAAAAAACTTGTTATAGTGATTAATATCTAATACTATATAGTATAGTATTAGTTATAGTGATTTAGTATAACTATATTAGTATAAGTATAACTATAGTCTATATTAGACTATTAATATTAGTTATATATTAGTATAGCTATATAATATATTAGACTATATAATAGTATTAATATTAGACTATTAGTATAGCTATATATTAGTATTAGTTATAGTGATTTAGTATAACTATATTAATATAAGTATGACTATAGTCTATATTAGACTATAAGTATAACTATAGCTATAGTAAGTTTGTTAATTGTTATATTAGTATTTGTTAATTGTTATAGTGAGTTTAATTTATTATAACTATATTATTGATTGTATTATAGTTATAGTATTAGTATAGTAATTTATTATAGTGACAGTATTAGTATAGTGATTATTTAGTATATTGATTTATATACTAATTTATACATAGACTTGAAGTATATTACTAATAGTAATATAGTATTAGACATTAGTATTAGGTCATAAAATGTAAATTTTAATTAATATAAATTATATACTAATATATATTAGTATTACTAATCTACTAGTGTCTTGTGTACTTATAAAAAAAAAACTATTGAGAATTTATTAGGCCATCAAAATTTAGTAATAATATTTGGGTGATTTTCTTTCTTTTTTGGTTCTTACTTCTTATGATAAAATGTTATTAATAACTTAAAAAATATATTTTATGTTTAAAGCATATGATCAATTAAATTTTCATCTTTAAGATTAAAATTTTATTTTATAAGTTATAATAACATTATCTTATATATAATTATATTAATAATTTATGATCAAACAAATTACAAATGTTCATATTTAAGATTAACATTTTATGTTATAATTTATAAATTATAATATGAAATTATTTCATATATGATATATAATTATATATATTATATATAAAAATTTCATATATAATTATATATTATATATAAAACTTATATATATATAAATATTTTGTATAATATATAAAATTAATTTTTATATTTTTTTTCCAACCGGTCCAGTCCCAGAAACTACTGAACCGAAACTGGACCGGGTCCGGTCGGTTTTCATAATATAGGAACCGCCAATCGGTCCTAGACCAGACCGGTTCAAAATCGGGCCAACCGGTTTGGTCCAGGCCTATTTTCTGATTTTTCAATTTAAATTTACACCCCTAAACATTTCGGAGGGAATAATAGTTTGGACTACCAAGTGAGATTTGATTACAAATCTCAGCAAGTTAACAAATAACTTTAACTAGCAGTGTACATATGCATGCTTGATAGTAACAATGTGAATACTGACATGAACATGAATAATGTGGCGTGAACTAACATAATCTGGAATTGATGTGAACTGATCTAACATGAAAAGAACTTGGATTGAACATGAAATAATGTGACATGATGTGAACTAAATCTAAACTGAACTTGAAACTAAACATGAACTTAGAATCTTATTCCCATATTAATTGCTTGATTAAACATGAAATGTGGATGCTACACAAGTCCACTTGAGTCGTGTTATAATAGCCCACTAGACTTTTAATGGATGATCTTCTTTCGGCTTTAGGAACCTCGTGAAAATCCCGAAAAAGTTTCACGAATCAACCAATAGTGTAGGTTTTAGTCTACTAGGATAGTCAATCTTACTACTCACTATGACGCCAAAAATACGATTTTATTTATTTGAGGTACTCAGGAGTGTGAGAATGAGAAACAATCTGTGCCATTAGACTCAGATGAATATGTAGGACTTTATGGCTCAATAAAACGATTTTTGTTTTATAGACAACAATTGTTCAAAAATGCATTTTGAATTGTTTGAGGCACTTAGGAGTTGAATTTCTTGAAATGAAGTATGCCCCTAATTTCATATGAATATTTGGATTTTAACTCGCAAAGTTATTTTCACAATTTTTGGAGGGAATAGTGACCCCAGTGTAAGCGCCATGTGGCTCGTAGTCCGGTGTTTTCAAGATCATAATGTGGAATGTCCAAATTTGGTTAGGAAAGTTTTATTTCGACAATGTGGAATGTCCAAATTAGATTAGTGTGGACCTTGTTTTGTTTCTGGTCTTGGCTGACACCACATCACCCAAAGTGTCGTTCACAAATTTCCTATCACCCCCTCCAGATGTATGAGTGTCGTTCTTTTCCATTTCACTAGCCTTTAATCACTTTTGAAGTCTTTTCTTGGAGAGGAAACTAGAGGAACTCTCGGATAGTTTTTCTTGCCTTCTACGCTCGACTTTTTCAAAGCTGTTGTAAGTTTTTTCTCACAAAGTACCCTTTACATAATATATTTATCTTTGAGTCTAGTTTCTGGTGGTATTTGTTTTGTAATTGTTCATGGTTGTTTAATGGGTGAAAAATTGGTTTAAGCAAAAGAGGTAAGTCAGAACGATAAATTGGACAATTTGTGATTCTTTGATTTTTTTAATGGTGTTCTTGGTCTGATATTTTTATGGTTTATATTTAATATGATAATATACAAGTTTGATGAAGATTCATTGCATGTTATAAGTTTTTATAAGAGTTTTGCAAAGATCTAAAAAGTTGCAAGCTGGGAGTATGAAAACAAAATTCTATTTTGAATAAGTTTAGGTCTTTTGTGGTGAAGCATGATCCAATGGCTTTGATATTCACATATGATGTTCCTAAAACTTTGCTCTACATGTTCAGATGTTATTTTGAGGATTTGTGGTTTCGATTTTAAAGCTGGGAATTTCTATGCATGGAAAGGTCTGGATAGGTCTTGTATTTGAGGTTTTCGGGTAGATCTATGTTTTTATGCAAATCTTGCCATGTGATCTCAAGTTCAATGCTTAGATCTATTCTTAGAATTGATTACTAAGCATATGATATTGTTCATTTATATTTTATGTCATGAAAGGTTTCAGATCTAATGCTTTTGATCAAAACCAAACAACATAGGAATGTGTTAAGTTTGATTGTGTTAGTTAAAGGGTTAAAATGATTGTGTTAAGTTTGATTTTGTGACTTTTTGTGATTTTGGCTTGATGATTCAAAACATGATAGTTTTTAGGAATGTGTTATGAATTTATTGAGTATATTATTGAACTTTTGGAGTTGTTGGAGTTGTTTCGAAAATAGATAAAACCTTGAACATCAAAAGTTGTTCTTAAAGTTAAATACTTGAAGTTTTATTTTGAAGAAATTTATGATTTTTGTGATCTAAATGTTTTTTATTTGTTCTAGTATGTTATTTGAGCTTAGGATGTGATTTTTGTATGTTGCATATTGTTTTAGCATGAGAAATGAGGTTTGAAATAATTGCAACAAAAGTCAAGAGTTTTAGCTTATACATGTTTCGATGCTTGGAGTTGTTTGAAAATGGATAGATCATGAACAACAAGGGTTGTTCTTTGAGGTCAAAATACTTGAAGTTTTGATATGAAGGAAGTTTTTATTTTTATGATGTAAGTTTTTTGTGTTTGTTCTAGCATGTTATTAAAGCATAGGATGTGATTTTGCATGTTGCATGTTTTGCTTTTAGCATGAAAGATAGTGTTTGAAAGAATTGCAACAAAAATAAGAGTTTAGCGTGTTTCATGTTTCGGCCCCTAGTTCACATGGTTGTGTTGTGTTTTAAAATTTTCTAATTAGATATTTAGATTTATGATAGAAATTGCATGAACAATGTAATTTTTTTAAGTTTTGGAGTTAGGATGTGAAGTTTTTAGGTTAGGGATAACATGGTCATTTTCCCACATGTAGAGGGGTATAATGGTCATTTTACTCTAAGTCAGTATTTTTATGCTTCTAATTTTTAGTGAGCAGTTTTTTACGTTTAGAAATATCTCCTTATAGTTCCCGTTTATTCGCACATTTAATTCGTCACACTACACTCAATGTAACTTAGTTTCTAACTTACTGTCAGAATATTGTGTATGTGTATTGGTAAAAGAATAGTTGTTCATGTTCTTATATATGTCATGCTATGTCATGTCACGAAACGTATATCTGTTACACACTTTACTAGGTCATGAAATGTATATCTATTAAACATTATATTATGTCACGATGTAAATCTGTTATACATTTTATTATGTCACGAAATGTATATCTATTACACATTATTTTGTGACACAAAATGTATATTTGTTACATATTATATTATATCACAAAATATTTTAATGTTACACAATATGTCATGTCACGAAATTTTTATTTGTTACATGTTATGTCATGTCATGAAATGTTTATCTGTTACACATTATATCATGTTAGGAAATATTCATTTGTTTCACATTATGCCATGTCATTCATCTCCTGTACATGTCACGTTACGTTATGTCAGGTTATCTATCATTTTGTTTCATGTCACATCATGTCTTTATTACATAGTGTGTTTCGAAAATAGTTTTCCACGTGAAGTCAAGTCTGTTTATTTTTGTCATGACCCTAAGTGCTATGATGGATTAATATCCTAGTGGAACTCATTTGTTCACGCTTGAGTGTCTAAACTAGTGTGAAATTCTATGGGTTGACAAGGTAAAGGTCAACAAGCTTCGAATAGGGCAAAATGAAATAGTTATCAGAGCGAAGTCTGGCACCATCGCCGATGGTGCCACCCACATTTTAATTTCATGTTATACATACTTGTGTGCGTGCAAATACCTATCACGGGATACGTACATTACATTTTCCATAGTAGGTGCAGATACCTGTAAATTGATACGTATGTTAACTCACTCACAGGTAGTGCAGATACCTGTGATGTGATGTGGTATCAATAGGGAAACATGGCTCAAGGTGGCCCGTGTAGCACCCATAGTTCACGTTTATTAACCATGTTTAACTATTGAACAAAATTCCAAGTTCATGTTATTCACTTTCATGTTCATGTTCAGTTTCAGTTCAAATTCAAGTTTATGTTCAGTTCATGTTCATATGCAGTTTGATTTTCAGTTCAAGTTCATGTTCAATTTCAGTTTCAGTTCAAGTTCATGTTCAGTCTCAAGCTCAGTTCATGTTCAGTTAAGATAATGTTACTTCAGTTCATGTTCAGTTCAAGTCACGTCAGTTCATTTTATGTCAGTTGAAGTCATGTCAACACATGTCATATTATTTATCAAGTCATATCAAGCTTATTTATAATCACATTTTGCATTCAAGCTTTTATTTTTTTATGCGTATTCCTTAAACTGTCAATTTAAATTGTTTGTTAACTTGCTAAGATTTGTAATCAAATCTCACTATGGTAGTCTCAACTACCATTCCTCCCAGAATGATAGACCATGTGTTAGGATCAAGAGGCACGCTAGAGGTTGATCGACTTGAGACAGTTGATTAGACAGCGACAACACGATGTGGAGCTCATAGCCTCAATGCTTTGATTTATTGATAGTATTATAACATCCTTGACTGAGTTGTGCAAGCTACTCAATAGATTAGCCTAATAGTTGCTTTAGTTTCTACTTGAATTTAAGGAGTTCGATCTCCAGTACTCTTATGATTACAGACATTTCAGACTTATAGTGTAATCTTGAACGTCTATCATAGTCAGTTATGAAATATGTTTTAATGTTTTGGGATATATCTTATTTGGTGCATAGTATTGTTTAAAGAAAAAAATTATCTACTACGAATTTTACATATTACTACATGTATGCTAGGTGCACTGTATCCTTTATTATCATGAATTAGGATAGGTAACCTTGTGTTGCATGTCTCGATGTTTTATCTGATCCCATGCAGAATTTGGAAACATCGCATGTGTGCCCCTGTCGATACTACACCACGTCAGTAGTATCTGCACCAGTTGTGAGTATGTTAACATACGCATTACACCACGAGTATCTACACCCACTGCAAGTACATAATGTACGCATCCTGTGACAGGTATCTATACCTACATGAGTGTGTATAGCATGAACGTGAACTTTAGTTGGCACACTCGGCATTGATGCCTAACTTCACTCCAAAGACCAGTTACTTAGGCCACATTCAAAGCCTATTGACAGTACTTTGTTGACTCAGGAAATTTCAATCCAGTTTAGACACTCCAACGTGAACAATGAAGTTCCACTAAGATATTACTACATCCTAGCACTTGGGGTCATGATAAACATAAAAGACTTGACTGATTTGAAAATACTATTTTTCATGAGGAACTCCAAACTCGTGACATGACGTGAGGTGAATCGAAATGAAAGATGACATGATATAACGTAAAGTGACATGTATGTGTGATGAATGACATGGCATAACATGAAACAAATAAACATTTTGTGACATAGCATATCGTGTAACAGATAAATTTTTCGTGACATAGTATAATCTGTAACAGATATACATTCCATGACATAGTATAATGTATAACAGATAAACGTTTCGTGATATAGCATAATGTGTAACAGATAAAAATTTTATGACATAGTATAATGTGACATGTATAAGAGCATAAGAACATGAAAAATTATTCTCTTACCAACACACATGCACAATATCCTGACAGTAAGTTAGAGACTAACTTACTCATACATAAACATGTACTTGAAATAAATCATAGCATGACATAATATGACGTTTATAATAAGTATAATAAACATGGATGATGGTTTCTTACCACCATACATACACAAGTATTCTAAAAGTAAGTTACCTCATGTTAAGATTCCTCTAGGTGAAAAGATGCTTTAGACTCTTGTGATCGATATACACCTCAAGTTCTTCACCGTACAGATAGTATGTACGGTAATTCCTTTCGTGAGTTGGGTAATTCCTTTCGTGGTCTTTCAATTATCTAGATGTGTAAGCTACCACTTTACCTTCTTGCATCAGGACGCAACCTAGACCATACTTCGTCACGTCACTAAATACCATCAACGGCTTATGAGGCACGATTAAGGTTAAAATAGGGGTTGTAGTTAACCTTCTCTTTAGCTCCTCAAAACTTTGTTCACACTTGTCAGTCCAAAGAAATTCAGCATTCTTCTTGGTCAACTCCATGAGTGGACTCGACAGTCTAGAGAATCCTTCCACAACCCTCTGATAATAGCTGACCAACCTAGGAAACTCCTCACTTCTTGGATAGAGGTCGGTTGCTACCATCTTATTATCGCTTCGATCTTACTTGGGTCAACCGTGACTCCCTCATTGGATATCATGTGACAGAGGAACTTCACTTCATCTAGCCAGAACTCGCATTTGTTGAGTTTGACAAACAACTGATGGTCCTTAAGTATCTCCAACCCCAACCTTAGGTGGCTATCATGATCCTCAACTTTTCTGGAATACACAAAGATGTCATCTATGAAAACCACTACAAATAAGTCCTAGAATGGCTGAAACACTCTCTTCATGATGTCCATAAAAATTGGTGCGGGCATTAGCTAATCCAAATTGCATCACCGTAAACTCGTAATGGCCATACTTGGTCCGAAAGATTGTCTTTGGTATGTCACCTTCATTAATCCTAAACTGGTGATATGCGAATCTTAGAAAACACCACTGCTCCTTTGTAGCTAGTCAAGTAAATCGACTATCATTGGCAATGGGTATCTATTCTCTATGGTCACCTTATTCAATTCTAGGTAGTCAATGCACATCCTAAGGATACTATCTCTCTTTTTCACAAATATTACTGGTGCTTCCCAAGGTGAAATGCTAGGCCTAATAAATCATTTGATCAACAACTCATGGAGTTGGCCCTTTAACTCTGTTGGGGCCATCTAATTGGGTGCTCTGTGTACCAAAACTGTTCCCAGTTCCATCTCAGTTGAAAACTCAACTTCTCTAGAAAGGGTAACCTTGGTAATTCTCTAAAAATCTCTGAAAACCCCCTTACTACCGATACGCTCTCGATCTCCTTGGGTTCTTTTCCTTAAGCACCAAGTGCACTAAGTACGCCTCAACCCGATTTGCCAAATCCTTCTTGGCCTGAAATGAGGGTAATCACGTCCGACATCGACCTCAACTTGCTTCCTTGGAAGACCCTATCTTCCATTCCTAGCACATGGATCTTTAGAGTCCTCAATCGATAATCTATACTTGCAAAATGCCTAAACAAGTAGTCCATCCCTAATATGATGTCAAACCCCAACAAGCTAAATACTACTAGGTCTGCCCCCAAAGGAATCTCATCTAATTCCAAAGGACACTCCCTAACTACCTTAGTGCAAAACACTACTCCTCGCGGGGCTCTTGGTCGCGCCATACTCAAATCTTGCCACATAACCCAAACCTACACTTCCAATCCCATCGTTCATTTCTAAATGCAGATTAAACCAAAGAAACTTAGATTTCAAGTGTGACGCCCCCAAATTCCGCTTGAGATCGGGCGGACATTTGAAGTATCGAGACATGCAACACAAGGTTACCTGCCCCCATTCATGACATATAAGATGCAATATTCCTAACATGCATCTAGCATTATGCAATATTCGCAGCGGATAATTTTTTTCTTTAGCAATACTATGCACCAAACCGAAATATCCCAAATACTTAAAACATACTTCATACATAATGACGTACTAAACAACTATGATCACAACACTAGTCCAAAAATGGTTGTGATCAAAAGAGTGTTGGAGATTGAACTACACAAATACAAGTAGTAACCTGAGGTAACTACTGTACTACTATCTACGTCGCACCATCGTTTAGTCGATCGTTTCCAGTTGGTCAATTCTCGTTTCTCCTTCAGATCCTGTAACAAAATCTACCATTCGGGGGGAATGGTAGTTGGGACTACCACAGTAAGATTTGATTACAAATCTCAGCAAGTTAACAGGAAACTTCCACACAGGTTAATGATGCATGCATGGCAGTAAAAGTATGAATGCAAAATCAAATCATAAGTAATCATAGCATATCTTGACATACAACATAACATAACTGGCATAACTTAAACTGAAACTGAAGCTTAGCATGAACGTAACTTGAAACATAACATGGACTTGAAACATAGCATGAACGTGAACTTGAAACATAACATGGACTTGAAACATAACATGAACCTGAGCATGACATAACATAAATGTGAACTTGGAACATAACGTAAACGTGAACATAACATAACATGAACCTGAAACATATTCTTGTCTCATGGGATTACCATGATCGCGTGAACGTAAACTTGAACCTAACATAATGTGAAACATGACTTGAACGTGAAATGCATAAACTTGGAATCTTATTCAATAGACTTAATCATTAAAGTGACCATATGGGTGCTACACAGATCCCCTTGAGCCGTGTATCCCTGCCGATTACTGCATCACATCACAGGTTTCTATACCAGTTGTGAGTGCGTTAATACGTACTCCACAGTTGTTGTGGCCTCACGTATTTTACATGTCACAATTGCTATGTCTCACGTAGTGTATGCTCCACAGTTGTTGTGGCCCCACACTTCATGCTTCACAGTTGTTGTGGCCCCATTACTTATTTATTTGTGCCACACTTGGTGTGGACACACGTAACATAATATGTGGCACCATCGGCGTTAGTGCCTAGCTCGCTCCGGTGACCAGCTAATTAGGCCCCATTCGCAACCTATTGACTGTACTTCGTCAACCCAGGGAATTTCACACCTATTTAGACACTCCAGCGTGAACAAAAGAGTTCCACTAGGATATTACCCCATCCTAGCGCTTAGGGTCATGATTGACATGAATAACTTAACTGGCATACATGACATTTCGTAACGTGACGTAACATTAACTTGACATAAAAGACAGAAGTCCTGACGTAGCATAATGTGACATGAACTAAGACGACATACATGACATACTTTGAGACATAAATGTAACAGAGAATATTTCATAACATGGCTTACATGTAACATGCAACATTTCGTAACATGGCATACCATATAACATACAACATTTCTTAACATGGCGTAACATGTGACAGTGAATATTACGTGACATGAAATACATGTAATATATGGCATTCTTAACATGACATACTTGCAATGTATAGCTATACGTGACATAATATCTTGTGTAACGGATGAATAATTCATGACAAAATAAATTCTGTGTAACAAATAAATATGTAATAAATTGGCATGGCACATATGATAACATGCATACATACACTTTAGTTCCTTTACTGATCACTCATACACATTAAACTGATTGTAAGTTAGAAGCTAACTTACCTCGATTTTCGTGCTTCGAGACAAAACTCAAGTGCGATCATGAGAAACTGATAGTAGTGATTTCTAAAAATTAGAACTTAATCACTAACAATTAGAAATATGGAAAAATATCAATTTAGAGTAAAATTACCATTTTACCTCTACATGTGGAAAAATGACCATTTTACCCCTAACTTAAGGATTTTGCATCTTAACTCCAAAAATCATCAAAATTTACATACCTTGTGTAAATTTTGTCCTAAGCTCAAATATCAATTCAGAAAAATTTAAAACTAAACACAACCATTAAAACTCTATAGGGCCGAAACTTACAAGGCTATTTCCCTTGATTTTGTTGTAATTCTTTCAAATTTCAAAACTCATGATTAAACCAAACTTTTTCTTCTACTATACTCATAACATATTCTTAAGAATAATCATGTTTTGAATCATGAACAAAAGTCATCAAAATCACTAAAACCATACTTGAACTTTTTGGTTTTTCTTCTAAGTTCAAAACAGAATTTTGTTTCCAACTTGTTTTGATCAACCTCTTGATCCATGACTTATAAAGATGTGATCTTCAAACCCAAATATCACATGGTTTAAAAAGATGTTCTAAAACAGATTCAAGCATCAAACTCAAGATCACATGGTTAAACATCAACCAAAACATAAATTTAGCCAAGAACATCATCACTTTGGCCTAACCGAATATCTCATTGCATAAAATTTCATATCTTCGAAACTAACATCAAATATCTTCAAAATAACATTCTAACATGTATATAAGAGGCTTAGGATCTTCCAATAAAAATATCAAAACCATTGGAATAAGATTAAACCATAAAAGATTTAAACTTTCTCAAAATAGAAACTGTTTTTCCTCTTCCAGTTTCTAAGTTTTTAGATCTAAGAAAATATTTCTCCAAAACTCTTAATCATGAAACAAATTCTCAACCAATAATCATATACACATGTTAACAGTACTCCATAAAAATTTCAGGCCAATATCTAATCATTAGCTTGGTCAAAAACTCCAAAAAAGAACACACTCTCCAATTTATTGCCCAGAATGACATTTTTAGGTTATAAATAACTTTTTAACAATCAAATGATCTCCAAATGGAACAAATAAGATATCCACGTAAACTAGACTCTGAAAGAACCAACTTTTATAAGGAAACTTGGTGAGAAAATACTTACAAAAGTTTCGAAATAGGCGTTCAAAAGAAAAATTGCTTGAGAGTGTCTTTTATGTTCTATGAAGGAAAAGTGTAAAGGATGGTTGCTTTTCATGGGAAGTGGAATTGAGAGCCTCTTACACAAGTTATGGAAAGTGATAGGACTGAAGGAAATGTTGAGTGTTGGCCTTTTCTTCTCATAAAAATCAGTCCAATATCTTTTCTCAAGGTAGAGTGTAAGAGTGAAAGAGTGAGGTGGCCCTTTAGCTTTGTACTTCAGGAACCTTCTAGGCCCTTCTTGTAAAGATCTGGCCAGCCATGTGGGGGTACAAAACTTAGCCATGAAGCAATCCTATGGTGACCAAATTCGTGGGCCATAATGGGCCTAAACCGAATGAGCCTAAATTTTGGGGTTTAAAGAGAGTTCAGGTTGCTATCAAGCCCAAATCCAGTATCACTTAGCCCAATCAATTTTTCAAGGTTAACAAGGTTGGATAATGATGTTCTAACACAAATTTGAAGGATTAATAGCATGTAGAAGTGATTTAATCAAGTGATTAAACACAATGCTAGAAATCGGATTAGAAAATGTTTAGAGGCCAACTTTAGGGTTTTGGGGAAACCGTTTAGGGTTTCGATTTCAACAAAGCTTTTGGACTTTCGATTGGATTCCCACCATTTAGAATTTCACTAGGATTGAAAACCTCTTTGATCTGGCACAATTTGGTTGAGCAGATGAAACAAAGTTTTGCTTAAGCGACATGATCTCACACCTTGATTCCTTCAAATCCAACAAACGTTCCTTATGGTGCCAAGTGTCTAAAATTATTCACTAAGTGTGGCTAAGATCTTGCCAAGTGTCCAAATAAAACTTCTCTAATCCAATTTGGACATTCCACACCGTGATTTCGAAACACTGCAATTGATGCGCTTACCGAGGTTACTATTCACTTCGAAAAAGTGAATCATAAAATTAGTACTAAAAATTCCTAAATATTCATATTAACCTATAGTGAAAATCTTTTACCGAAATTTAACCTCGAAGTGCCCCTAAAAATAATTTCACAATTTCCAACAGACTTTTCGTCCGGAATTATGAAAATAGGATATTGTGCCATAAAATCCTAAATAATCCACTGAGTGTAATGGCGTAGACCATAATGCATTCTGACACTTCTAACCACCTCAAATAAATAAAACTCATATTTCTAGCACTATAGTGAGTGATAACACTGACTATGTTGACAGACTAAAACCTATACAATTGGTCGATTCGTAAAAACTTATGGGGTTTTCACGAGATTCCTAAAGTCAATAGAAATTCCACCAATGAATTTCTAGTGGGCTGTTACATCCTCCCCTCCTAAAAAAAAGATTTCGTCCTCGAAATCGACATAAGTACAAACATAATATACGCTCAAAAGAAAAAGTTGCTTACCAACGTATTGCCCATCACTGGATGCCTCATCACGCCCAAGGGGCAGGTCTCGTTCTTCTTGAGGTAACGCCTTCTTCTCGTAGTCAACACTATTCTTATCTATAACCATCACATGGTTATACAAAATAACTATCACTATAACATTAGGGTATTACAATCCCAAAGATTACTGTCTAAACTTAATGACTTCTAGGCTGACCTTCTAGGAAACTGAATCCTTGCTTAAAAGAAATCACTATTCTCTTCACTATTCAAAGAATTATCCACAACGTGTATATATATCTACCATTCTTAACTCTCTCTCTCTCAAATCATATCAATTTGTACTGGAATCCTTACACAAGGTAGGTCAAGTCGTACCAGCATACTCTCTAAATCTAAAATTTCAAGTATTCATGCAGTTCAATTTGGAAGAATTTAATCCATACACAACTGAATTCACATTCTCTATTTCCTCAAGGAATTATATCTGCCTAGGACTAGCTTACTCCTTCACAATCACCACGAATCGTTCCTCCTCCTAGGTGGTACCTTGATAAACGATCAGCTATTAACCTCAACTCAAGAGTTTCTCTCTTATGATTAACATAGCTCTTCTATCCATCATGAGTTGCCTCTTATTCTGACTCTACTCCAAAGAATTTGTTCTTACTGCTCACGTAAATCCTTAAGACAAGCTTTTACTCCCCATATAAAAGTCTCCAATATAAGGGCAATCTAGGTTTCCATAAACACGGTGCTTCGCCAGAAACCATTTATTCGCGATTGGATAAAACTATTATCATAAGTGAATCCTACTAAGGCCAAAGCTTCTCCCACGCACTGTACTCTTCCGAACACAAATTTCATTGTAACCTTCGAATCAAAACAAACTCCAAATACTTGGGATACTAATTCATCAACCTTGAATATCCTTCCTCGTACTACTAAAAGGTATTCCATATCTACACTGGTATGAATAGAAATACTCTTAATGAAAAATGTTACTCTTACCACCTGGTAACAATTCAGACTACGAACTAAACGTACAATACCACAATCACTAAAAATAGGGCTTCGCTTGAATCAAACTGCGTATAAGTTATAAACCTCAATGATTTAACTTACCCAAAGTATCAATAATGCACTAGTACCATCAATTGTAATCTAATCAACCTTAGATAAGCTTAACAATATAGAGGTCTTAGAAAAAATACCAGTGACGGCGCCAACTCCTTTAGTTCCTAGGGCATCAGCATCTGCGTCTCTAGAAGTACCTGCATACACTTAAGCTAGTACTGGAGGTCGTGGCTTTGGTTTGGAATCTCCAATGGGAATAGTTCCATTTCTCCGGCCTCTTTTGGGACAATTTGATCAAATGGTCAGGTTGGCCACATCTGAAATAGAGTCCTAAGGTAAGTTTGCAATTGCCTCCATGGTTCTTTCCTGACATCCCACATATTGGGTACGTGGTTAGTATTGAGGTTCCAGTCTCGATGCCTTTTCCCTTATCTGGTCCAGTAGATATCTTCTTCATTTCTAGATTTTCTTCAGTAGCAGACAATGAAGTTCTCTTTCATTCGGTATTGATCTGGATCGCTAAACCTCTCTGCTCAGCCTCTACTATCGCGGCCACGTTTACTAACTCTTGGTAATTCTTTATTCTTAGGCAAGCTACTTGGCTATGGATCCATGGCTGAAGTCCAGCTTGAAACTTTCGTGCCTGCATCCTTTGAGTAGAAGTCAAGTGTGGTGCAAACCTTCCTAACACCATAAACTTAGCAGCGTACTGCTCTACGGTCAAACTACCTTGAGTTAAAGTCACGAACTCCTGCGCCTTTAGCTGTTTGATAGAATCTGGGAAGAATCCGTTGTCAACTCTTCCTTAAATCTCTCCCAAGACAATGCATCCAAACTTCCTAGTTCCCTAACTAGAAGTTGCCTTTGTGTATCCCACCATATTCCAGCTTCTCCTTAGAATAGGTATACAACATATAGAACCTTCTGGTCCTCAGTACATCCACAGATCTCGTCTGTCCTTTTGAGATCCATAATCCATTTCTTGGCTTTTAGTGGCTCTTCATTACCAGAAAAGTTTGGATAATGATGGATCAAGAACTTCTCACACAGACAGTCCCTGACTTCGAGTCTGGGTACATGTGCTTGCTGATGTTGTTGTTGTCTAAGCATGTCAGTCAGCAAACGTACGGCTTCAACTAATCCTCCATCCATCGGGGGATTCTGATTATCCTAATTTGTAACTCCCTCAGGGTTTTGAGGTATCCTACCTCGAGTCATGTCACTTCCTAAATCACACGAGTACACATGTTACAATCACATACTATCTCTTATACTTCAAGAAATTCAAGCCTAATGAAGACTAAAATTCCAAGCCTAATATTTGGTGCATTTCCTAAGGACATGTAGATTTAAACCCAGAGACGTATTGCTCTGATACCACCCTGTGACGCCCCCAAATTCCGCTTGGGATCGGACGGACATTTGAAGCGTCGAGACATGCAACACAAGGTTACCTGCCCCCGTTCATGACATATAAGATGCAATATTCCTAACATGCATCTAGCATTATGCAATATTCGCAGCGGATAATTTTTCTTTTTAGCAATACTATGCACCAAACCAAAATATCCCAAATACTTAAAACATACTTCATACATAATGACATACTAAACAACTGAGATCACAATATTAATCCATATGGTTGTGATCAAAAGAGTGATGGAGATTGAACTCTACAAATCCAAGTAGTAATCTGAGGTAACTACTGTATTAACACCTACATCGCATCGTCGCTTAGTCGACCATTTCCAGTTGGTCGATTCCCGATTCTCCTTCAGATCCTGTAACAAAATCTACCATTAGGGGGGAATGGTAGTTGGGACTACCACAGTGAGATTTGATTACAAATCTCAGCAAGTTAACAGGAAACTTCCACACAGGTTAATGATGCATGCATGGCAGTAAAAACATGAATGCATAATCAAATCATAAGTAATCATAGCATATCTTGACATACAACATAACATAATTGGCATAACTTAAACTGAAATTGGAGCTTAGTATAACGTGACTTGAAACATAACATGGACTTGAAACATAGCATGAACGTGAACTTGAAACATAACATGAACTTGAAACATAACATGAACGTGAACATGCATAATTTGAACATGAACTTGAAACATAACATGAACCTGAGCATGACATAACATAAATGTGAACTTGGAACATAACGTAAACATGAATATAACATAACATGAACTTGAAACATATTCTTATCTCATGGGATTACCATGATTGCGTGAACGTAAACTTGAACAAAACATAACGTGAAACATGACTTAAACTTGGAATCTTATTCAATAGACTTAATTATTAAAGTGACCATATGGGTGCTACACAGGTTCCCTTGAGCCGTGTATCCCTGTCGATTACCACATCACATCACAGGTTTCTATACCAGCTGTGAGTGAGTTAATACGACCTCCACAGTTATTGTGGCCCCACGTATTCTACGTGTCATAATTGTTGTGTCTCACGTAGTGTATGCTTCATAGTTGTTGTGGCCCCATGACTTATTTGTTTGTGCCACACTTGCTGTGGACACACGTAACATAATGTGTGGCACCATCGGCGTTAGCGCTTGGCACGCTCCGGTGACTAGCTAATTAGGCTCCATTCGCAATCTGTTGACTGTAATTCATCAACCCAGGGAATTTCTGATCTATTTAGAACTCTAGCGGGAACAAAGGAGTTCCACTAGGGTCATGAATGACTTAACTGGCATACATGACATTTCGTAACGTGATGTGACATGACATGAACTTGACATAAAAGACAGAAGTCTTGAGGTAGCATAACGTGACATGAACGTAAGATGACAGACATACATATTTTGAAACATAAATATAACAGACAACATTTCATGACATGGCATATATGTAACAGGCAAGATTTCATAACATAGCATACCATGTAACAGACAACATTTCTTAATATGGCGTAACATGTGAAGGTGAATATTACGTGACATGAAATACATGTAACAGATGGCATACTTAACATGACATACTTGCAATGTATAGCAATGTATAGCAATACGTGACATAATATCTTGTGTAACAGATGAATAATTTATGACAGAATAAATTATGTGTAACAAATAAATATGTAATGACTTGGCATGGCACATATGATAACATGTATACATACACCTTTGTTCCCTTACTTATCACCCATACACATTAAACTGATAGTAAGTTAAAAGCTAACTTACCTCGATCTTCGCGCTTCGAGACATAAAGCAAGTGCGATCACGAGAAACTGAAAGTAGTGATTTCTAAAAATTAGAATATAAAAAAATATCAACTTAGAGTAAAATTACCATTTTACCATCTACATGTGGAAAAATGATCATTTTACCCATAACTTAAGGATTTTGCATCCTAACTCCAAAAATCACCAAAATTTACATGCCTTATGCAAATTTTGTCCTAAACTCAAATATTAATTCAGAAAAATTTAAAACTAAATATAACCATTAAAACTCTATAGGACCGAAACTTACAAAGGCTATTTCCTTTGATTTTTGTTGTGATTCTTTCAAATCTCAAAACTCATGATTAAACCAAAATTTTTCTTCTACTATACTCATAACATATTTCTAAGAACAATCATGTTTTGAATCATGAACAAAATTCATCAAAATCACTAAAACCATACTTGAACTTTTTGGTTTCTCTTCTAAGCTCAAAACAGATTTTTGTTTCTAACTTGTTTTGATCAACCTCTTGATCCATGACTTATAAAGATGTGATCTTCAAACCCAAACATCGCATGGTTTAGAAAGATGTTCTAAAACAGATCAAAGCATCAAACTCAAGATCACATGGTTAAACATCAACCAAAACATAAATTTAGCCAAGAAGATCATCACTTTGGCCTAACTGAATACCTCCTTGCATAAAATTTCATATCTTCGAAACTAACATCAAATATCTTCAAAATAACAATCTAACATGTATATAAGATTCTTAGGATATTCCAATAAAAATATCAAAGCCATTGGAGTAAGATTAAACCATAAAAGATTTAAACTTTCTCAAAACAGAAACTGTTTTTCCTCTTTCAGTTTCTAAGTTTCTAGACCTAAGAAAATATTTCACCAAAACTTTTAATCATGCAACAAATCCTCAACCAATAATCATATACACATGTTAACAGTACTCCATAAAAATTTCGGACCAAGATCTATTCATTAGCTTGGTCAAAACTCCAAAATATAACACACTCTCCAGTTTATCGCCCAGAATGACCTTTCAGGGGTCTAAACAACTTTTTACCAATCAAATGATCTCCAAATGGAACAAATAAGATATCCACGTAAACTAGACTCCAAAAGAAACAACTTTCATGAAGGAAACGTTGCGAGGAAACACTTACAAAAGCTTCGAAACAGGCATTCAAAAGAGGTACGAAAAACTGTCCGAGAGTGTCTTTTGTGTTCTATGAAGGAAAAGTGTAAAGGAGAGTTGCTTTTTTCGTGGGAAGTGGACTGAAGAGCTTCTTACACAAGCTATGTAAAGTGATAGGACTGAAGGAATGGTTGAGTGTTGGCCTTTTCTTCTCATAAAAATCAGACCAAGATCTTTTCTTAAGGTGGAGTGTAAGAGTGAATGAGTGAGGTGGCCCTTTAGCTATGTCTTTCAAGAACCTTCTAGGCTCTTCTTGTACAGATCTGGCCAGCCAAGGGGGGTACAAAACTTAGCCATGAAGCAATCCTATGGTGACCAAATTCGTGGGCCTTAAAGGGCCTAAACCGAATGGGCCTAAAATTTGGGGTTTAAAGAGGGTTTGGGTTGCTATCAAGCCCAAATCCAATATCACTTGGCCTAATCAATTTTTCAAGGTTAACAAGGTTGGATAATGATGTTCTAACACAAATTTGAAGGATTAATAGCATGTGGAAGTGATTTAATCAAGTGATTAAACACAATGCTAGAAATCGGATTAGAAAATGTTTAGAGGCCAACTTTAGGGTTTTGGGGAAACCGTTTAGGGTTTCGATTTCAACCATGCTTTTGGGCTTTCGATTTGATTCCCACCATTTAGAATTTCACTAGGATTGAAAACCTCTTTGATCTGGCACAATTTGGTTGAGCAGATGAAACAAAGTTTTGCTTAAGCGACATGATCTCACATCTTGATTCCTTCAAATCCAACAAACGTTCCTTATGGTGCCAAGTGTCTAAAATTATTCACTAAGTGTGGCTAAGATCTTGCCAAGTGTCCAAATAAAACTTCTCTAATCCAATTTGGACATTCCACACTGTGATTTCGAAACACTGCAATTGGTGCGCTTATCGAGGTTACTATTCACTTCAAAAAAGTGAATCATAAACTTAGTACTAAAAATTCCTAAATATTCATATTAACCTTTAGTGAAAATCTTTTACCGAAATTTAACCTCGAAGTGCCCCTAAAAATAATTTCACAATTTCCAACAGACGTTTCGTCCGGAATTATGAAAATAGGATATTGTTCCATAAAATCCTAAATAATCCACTGAGTGTAATGGCGTAGACCATAATGCATTCTGACACTTCTAACCACCTCAAATAAATAAAACTCATATTTCTAGCAGCATAGTGAGTGATAACACTGACTATGTTGACAGACTAAAACCTATGCAATAGGTCGATTCGTAAAAACTTATGGGATTTTCACGAGATTCCTAAAGTCAATAGAAATTCCGCCAATGAATTTCTAGCGGGCTGTTACACACTACCCTGATTATGGTCTTCACTAGCATTCATTACCGCAGAACATCAGCCAACTCACACTGTAATATTTGGGCTCTAAGCCCAGTACGCGTTAAAACCCAGCCCGGATGACCCGTTGATGAGGCGATGTCGTTTGGTGAGTTTTCTTTTCCTTTGTGTTTTTCTTTCCCCTTCTAGCTCAGACGATTCCCTCTCTGTTTATTCTCGAACTCTCCCCTTTGTTGATTTCAACTTCCTTCCCCATGTTCTGCAGTTTTCTTCTTCTTCTTCCGGTTCCTAATGAGAAGATTTCATTTGCCATCTCTAATTTCTTACCCATATATCGATTCATCCTCACTTTGATTCTCTCCCTCTTACTCATTCTCTGGTTTTGTCTTGCGGGAGCAGTGTCTTTGTTTCTCTCCTTGTGTTTGCAGTAGCTGGTTGCTGCGGATCGGGTCACATGACGATGAGCCATATCTCTTCCTCCCTCTCCTTCTGTTTCCCTATCCTCTCACGCTGCCTTGTGACTATTGTGGGTTGTTTTATTCTGCACAGTTGATTGTGGGTCTTTGGGTTTCTGGTATCACTGCCGAGCCGCACATCAGAAGTGTTAGTCTTGGTAAAATCTCTTCTTCCACCATTCATTTTCAGTCTCACTTTTATCTTATTCGTTGGTTAATTTTCGCACACACACATGCTGCTTTGGTTGGCCGTGCATACACTTAGACATTAATCCCTCTTTGCGCAGACCACTAGCATTTTCAGTAGAAGATTTTGTGACATTTATTTTTGGGCTGATGTTTTATTTGTTGGATTGGTGGAGTGTGTTGGAATCATGGATGTTGAGGAGTATGATTTTGGATGAATTGTGAGACTATTTTGGATTATTATTTGAGACTATTTCGTGTAAAATGATGGGTGTTTTGAGTTAGTTGTATTGAACTTTTATGCAAGTTTTGAATTGTTGAATGACTAGAGTATTGATGCTTGCACTGCAGTTTTTCATTCGAAGGTGGGAGGTGAAGTTTGATTTGGATTATGTTTTAATCATTGGAGTTGTTGTTGATGGTTTTGGAAGTGATTATGGTTGGTTCGGCATTAATAAAAGGCGGCTGTTTTGGGCTTTAAATGCATATGGTTTGAAGAGAGTTGTTCGGGTTTAATTGTTATGATAGTTATTGAGTTGTGAAAGGACTGTTTTCATTTATTACTCAATAAATAGTAGCTTACTAGATTGGTTATTAAATGTTGGATATATGTTTTGCTTAGGTGGTGTTACTACTAGAGTTCCGACTCAAGGCGTTGATAATACGAAGAAGTCAGGTAAGCGGGGTTCATATACTAGTTTTGCATAAAAGAAATAAAATGAGGTTGACTTTGGGACTAAACGTGTTTGTTTTTTGAAAAGAAATGATCTGAAAACAACCTCAAATGTTTATTCTGCATATGCATAAATTCAATATAAGAGAAAGTGTTTTTCGGTCATGACTGGTGTAGACATGAACTAGTTTTGTGCACTTTATTTCTGAATTATGCAAAAGAGCGAATATGGAAATCAAAAAGTTTTGTTATGAGTCAATGAAAATATTTTGATTCTGTTTAGTCGTACATGTGAAGCGATCTAAAGCAATTAAGTATTTTGTTTTGATATGATGAGTCATCTGAAAAGCTTGGCATGAAGTTCTAATTCTGTGTATGATTGTAATCGGATTCCGATGAAATCTGTTCTGTTTCTGTTAAGGCCCAGCCACGGGTATAGTGGTGGTTTATAACCCTACCACGGGGGTGAAACATGGTATACGGCCCAACCACAGGTATAATGGTGGTTTATAACCCTACCACGGGGGTGAAACATGGAATATGACCCAGCCACGGGTATAATGGTGGTTTATAACTCTACCACGAGGGTGAAAATGGAATATGGCCCAGCCACGGGTATAATGGTGGTTTATAACCCTACCATGGGGGTTAAACATGGTATTGTCCCGATGTGATGCTAAGAGATGATTTAATTATAATGTTTCAGTTTGGAAATGCCAACGGATTTTCTTTTTGGGAATAAGTTTATTTTTCTGGAAATTTCGCTCTAATGTTTTTGTACAAAGTTGTGTTTCTGCATTCTGAAAGTAAATGTTTTGTTCTGCTTATCAAATGTTATAAATGCTCATGTTTACATGCTAGTATATGCTATCTGCTTGCTGAGTTGTTGATAACTTACCCCGTTAATCTTCATAATATTTCAGATGACATTGATGGTTCAGCTGAGGATCAGTATTAGAGTTTATGGAGAAGATTAGCAGTGAATGGTTGTTGGGTATCTCGTGGTATTAGTGTTGATGTTGGAAGTTATTTATTTTTTTCTTAAGTTTGCTTTAGTGGATTTAGACGGTTTATGGAGACTTATGTTATTGTTACATTATTTCTAGTTTGTTATTTGAGACATGAAGAAGAGTTGATTTTATTTGGGTTGTTGGATTGAAAATTGGATAAATAAGTTTATATGGTTTGTTTAATTGAAGTATTTACGTTTGATTTGAAGTTTGGAAAATATATAA
>NC_049912.1:15471700-15512240 GCF_001411555.2 Juglans regia
ACACTTCACAGCACACATCTCAACTACGCCCAACATTTCACATACACAGCACATAACATCACCACACTACACAAATCTGCCCAACACTTCACAGTGCACCACATAGATAAGTCCAACACTTCACTACACAGGACAACACATCTCCATACAACACAACGAACCCCATAATACTAACAGCATAGACCACAGCCTAATCAACATCTAACATAAATACGAGGGATAGAGGGTTATACCATTGACGGGATAACCCGTGCGTTACTCATTGATTGTCACCGTCGAAGACGTCGAAAGGGTCGTACGTGGCGGCTAGCCACGTACAGTGGCTGTTTGGGTGTTTAGATAGCTATGTGTGGTCTTGGAAGGGCTCGTGGTGGTCTTGTGATGGCGGCAAGGAGCATAACACAGTGGATCTAGCAGTGTACAGTGGCAATCAAGGAAGAAGTTGGATTTGAAATTTCAGTGGAAAAGTGCATCTAGAAACAAGGGGCAGACAATTTAGATTATGTGCTGGTCACTCTTAAAGAAAAGGACTCCCTTCCATTTTTTTTCCCTCTTATATTTAGTTCTTGAGCTTGGAAGAATGATAATGTGTTGAATTCATTATGGGAAGGTGGAATATGAGACTTTGAATACAATGGCTGATTGTATCTTTATGTGTGGGCTTGTTGTGTTCAATAGTACCCTGCACTCATGATCTTCATGGTAAGGGATTTCCCTCTGAGTGGTTTCTGAACACTCCTTCATGCACCTCTTTCATGATGTATTCGACCTCTTCTTTCAGGGCAGTTCTTGGCCATTCCACCCATATTTGCGGTATCCAAAAACAAATGAACCTAACCACTTAAGAGTCTAGGGATGTCGGTGAAGCTAATGGTGGTGGTGGTTGGCCGTGGGTGGCGGCGCAATGGGTGGTTAAAGACCAAAAACACCCAAATTGGAAATGGGGTTGGAAGTACTTCACTGGTGATGGATCGGAGCTGGGGTTGGGTCCATTGGGTTGCTAGGAGGTCGAGGCAGAAGTGGTGAAGAAATGGTGGCCGGAGGTGGCGCGACGGTAGCGCTAGAGAAAATGGTAACCTTGGCGCGACGGTGATGTAAAACCCCATTGATGAACTCGTGACATGTATTTTGTTGGACTTTTCGTGATTTCAAGCCTATAACCTCTTATAGATGCTTGTGTGATCAAGTAGCAAACCATAAATATGATCTTAGAGACATGTTTATAACTTAGGTGGCATGAAGGATGAAGATCCAATTTTGATTCTTTTGATACAAGCTATGGAAGAGGGCAACAACATGACTTAAAGATTTTGGGCACTTGAAGGCTTTCAACTTGTTTAATTCATTTAAAGGACTTATTTTATTAGTTTAGAATAATTGAGTTTATTATGAGAAGGACTTATGGGTAGCACCTATTTAAGGGCATGTTGGAAAAAATATTATTTTGTTGAACTAGGATTTCTAGAAGTACTGTTGCCGAGTATTGTAGACGCGGCAATACTATTCACTGAGGGGCATTTTTGGAAGATGGAGATTCATTTTGGCTAGGGTTTTAATTAGGTTTTGCATTAAATACTATTTGTAGCCTCATTTTAATGAGTTTATAAAATTTGATGAATTTATTAATTGTGAGTTGATTTTATCTCCTCTTGTTCTTGAATGAACTTTTGAACTATCAAAGGCAAAATCACAACCTTTGTGGTATTCTTCCTTATAATTTAGGTTCTTGAGATAGGTTCTTCAATGGGTCTAAATTTTCCATTGGCTTGATTTTGGCTTTCTTGAGTAAGTTTTCAAATTGATTGTGGGTTTAAGAGATTCCATTCCCATGAGTTCATATCATTTGGTATTCAGAGCTTGGTTTCCAATCAAGTCTGATTCTATCTTCTAATTCAACATCTTTAAATTTAATTCTAGGACTTTATTGTTCTAGTGTTGCAAAAAAAAAAAGCGGCTGCCGAAATTCTTAGAGTTTTTGGAAGATGGAGATTTATTTTGGTTAGGGTTTTAATTAGGTTTTGCTTTAAATACTATTTGTAGCCTTATTTTAATAAGTTTATAAAATTTGATGAATTTATTAATCGTGAGTTGAGTTCATCTCCTTTTGTTATTGAATGAACTTTTGAACTTATCAAAGGCAAAATAACAACCTTTGTGGCGTTCTTCCTTATAATATAGATTCTTGAGATAGGTTCTTCAACGGGTCTAGATTTTCATATAATCTAGGTTCTTGAAACGAGCTCATCAACGGGTCTAAATTTTCCATTGGCTTGATTTTGGCTTCTTGGTTGAGTTTTCAAATTGATTGTGAGTTTAAGGGATTCTATTCCCACGGGTTCATATCATTTGGTATTCAGAGCTCGGTTTCCAATCAAGTCTGATTCTATCTTCTAATTCTTGCATTTTTAAATTTAATTCTAGGGCTTCATTGTTCTAGGGTTGCAAAAAAAAAAAAAAAAAAAGTAGGCTGCCGAAATTCATAAAGCTGTTGGTTTGGCTGAAATTTGCATCACCTAGGTTTCAAAACTCTAGGGTTTCTCGCATCTCTAAGTTTGTCAAATGCTTGGAGTGCCGTTCCATTCATTCTCTTCTACTTCATTGTCAATTCTTGTGTGTTTGAATTGAACTGCTTAATTTTCACAATTGAATATTGCTGTTTGTAATTGAATTAGAGAAAAGAAAAGAAAATTAAAAAATTAAAAAAAGAAGAAAAAAGAAAAGAAAATGTAGCATATTCAAAGGTTGCTATATTGTTACAACTAATAAGCAAGTGTTAGTTTCTTTTTCAACGATTCTTTCCACTTAGAAATTAAATGAGAAAGTGTTAGTTTCTTTTTGTGTAGTAAATTGTACAAGGATAAATTTCTTGCTATATAGTTACAACTAATAAGTAAGTGTTAGTTTCTTTTTCAAGGATTCTATCTCTCACTTTATGTCTAAAATCACACCTTACTATGTGGAGCTCTTAAGTAAGGCAGCATCTATTGATGGTTAATTGATCTATTTGGGATATTTAGTTCATTCTGGCATAAAGTTTTTATAAGTCACCCTTATTCTGCTGTGATTCTTGCATACTGATAGTTGTGTACAATGATGCATTGCATATTAACTATTACAAACGGGTGTATCTAACCATATATTGCATTTCTCGATGCTCCAAGTATCAATTCCATCCCAAATAGGGTTTTGGAGTGCAAAAACTCTATGTGCAGTCACTTTTGCGTACTCTTTTGCGCACTCCACTAATGTGATTGGTTGTGTCATTCTTTTTTATATAAAACAACTATATGGGCCAATCACATTAGTGGAGTGCGCAAGGAGTATGCAAAAGTGACTGTTTGTAGCAGAACTCATTATTAATTGCTATTTCTTGAGTTTAGATTTCTCGTTTGCAACTTTTCGGGTTGATATGCACGAGATGTCGTTAGGGCTGTATTTGTAATGTGATGAGGTTGTGATGATGATTGGATTGCAAGTTGTGAGTGAATTTTAGCAGGTATTGTGAACGAGGCTCGATCACTATGGTAGGGTAAATAAGCAAGTGTTAGTTTCTTTTTCAATTAGGAAATACCAGGATGTGGTGCTTTGTGATGTAGTGCCTATGCATGCAGGCCATATTTTGTTGGGGAGGCCGTGGCATTATGATAGGAAAGTGATCCATGATTGATTAAGGAACATTTAAAGTTTTGAAAAGGATGGAAAAGCAATCAAAGTTGCTCCTTTAACTCCAACACAGGTCCATGAGGACCAACCAGAGCTAAAAAGTGAGATTGATAAAAAAAAAGGGAGTAAAAGTGAGGATGAGATTGAGGAAAAAAGAAATAGTGAGACCAAAAAGGAGAGAGATAAAAATGAGAGAGAAAAAAAGATGAGGGTGAGGTTGAAACCTCAAGAAAAAGAGATAATGAGTTGAAAAACAATTGTGAGGCCGAGAGTTCAGAAAAAGAGGGGAGTGAAAGAAAAAAATGAGTGAAAAGAAAAAAAAAAGTGAGAAAAAAAGAGAATGATGCCGAAATATCAAGAGAAAGAGAGAGTGAAAAAGAAAATAGAGAGGTGGCTGAGAGTCAAGAAAAAAGAGTGGAGCCACGAGAGGAAAAAGAAAGAGAGATTGCAGAGAGGAACGGAAAAATAAAAGTGAGTTTTTATGCTAAGACAATCTTTTATACTAATGAATTTAACGACTCTTTGCCTAGCGTTGTTGTTTATTTGTTACATGGATATGAGGTCATGATTCCTAGTGGTGTATTTAGTGTATTACCACCTATTAGAGAGATAGAACACTACATTGATTTTGTGCTAGGTGCAACAATCCCTACGCAACCTTTCTTTGAAGAACATGAGTCCTTACGCACTTGAAGGGACAAGGTAAGTTAAATAGAATGCATGCCAAGTCGGTGCAATTCATTGAGACTTTTCCTCATGTAATCAAGTATACACAAGGTATGGAAAATTTGATGTTTAATGCTTTAGCAAGAATGTATGTCCTTGTCACCATTTTAGATGCAAAGTTATTGAGACTTGAATATGATAAGAAATTGTATGTTAATGATGATGGCTTGGCTAGTGTGTATGGAGTACGTGAGAAAGCATCGTTTGGTCAGTTCTATAGACTAGATTGGTATTTGTTTAAAGAGAATAGACTTTGTGAGCCTACTAGTCTTATGCGTGAGTTGCTTGTGCATGTATTTAGTTTGATGGATCATTTTGGTGTAAAGAAGATTTTAGACGTGTTGCATGAACGTTTGTGGGAGTATCATTTGCCATTCATTGACTTGTTGCATGAATGTTTGCGGGAGTATCATTTGCCGTTCATTGAGTTTACAAATAATTGGAGTGGTCATTTTGGTGTAAAGAAGATTTTAAACGTGTTACATGAACGTTTGTGGGAGTATCATTTGCCATTCATTCACTTGTTGCATGAACGTTTGCGGGAGTATCATTTGCCTTTCATTGAGTTTGCATATAATTGGAGTGATCATTTTGGTGTAAAGAAGATTTTAGACGTGTTGCATGAACATTTGTGGGAGTATCATTTGTCATTCATTGAGTTTATATATAATTGGAGTGTTCATGCTACTACTAAATTTTCACATTTTGAAATTATTTATAGACTTAATGTAACGCCTCGTCCCAAAGGGTCCGGAGAGTTAACTCATATCACTTAAAAATCATTTCCAAATAATACTTTTAAAATAAACCAAAATCTCCATACATATTAACCTATTTATTCAACACAAATATCTATGTTCCTACATAAGGCACATCAATGGTGTCTCATTGATATAGATAAACTTTTCCACAAGGACTAAAAATATCCAATACTCAACATAGCAAAGCCACATAAAATATCAACGCTACCAAAAGACTCTCCAAAAGTCATTGTACCCTAGGGCACATAGTCTTCTATGATCCACAAAATTTGCAAGTATTTCCTATTCCTGATTTCCAGCTGTTGCATCAAAATTATCTGAAACATATTATGGAGATATGGGTGAGTTATCAACAACTCAGTAAGCAGAGAACATATACTAGTATGCAAACATGAGCATTCACAGATTTCATAATGCAGAGCAAAACACTTTTTATTTTCAGAATGCAGAGTCAGAACATTTTATAAAAATATCAGAGCGAAAGTTCAAAAATATTCTTATTCAACTTCTTTTGGCATAGCATAATTGACCACCATCATACCAGAGCATCATATCGTATCAGAGGCCATGTTTAACCCCCGTGTTAGGGTTGTGCAAACCCCGGTAGCTAACCGAGCAGAAACAGAATGTGAATCTTCCCCTTATTTATTCTCGGAGCCCCGAGTGTGCACACAGGAAAGATCACCAGAAAACCACTTTGTTTCCAAAGTGGGTGCACCAGAAACAGAACAGTTGGTACCAACCCAAACAGAAGCCACTATTAGCACCCGTGGTAGGTCAAATAGGTCACCATCCACAAATCACATCCCAATTCAGAATGTCATGCCAAAAATTTTCAGAAATCACATCATATCAGAATACGGAACACCTTCAGAACAGAACAGAATTTTCAGAAAGCATATCATATTAGAGTACAGACCATCTTTTGAACAGAACAGAGTTTTTCAGAAATTACAAAACATTATTTTATGCACAAACTTTCATATTCGCTCTCTTTTTCAGAGTTTAGAAGCAAAATGCAAAATAGCTCATGTCTACACCAGTCATGCCAAAAAAATACTTTATTCTTAAACAGAATCTCATGAGTAATGCAGAACAAATAACTGAGGTAGTTCAAGTATATTTTTATAACAAAACATGTTCATTTTCAAAAATCAACCTCAGTCCATTTTATTTTTATGCAAATCTAGCATAGGAACCCCGCTTACCTGGATTCTTTAATCTTTCAAAATTCCTCAACAAAGCCGAATAAATATTAATCGTCACCTATAAAAATCACGTAAATTCTGTAAATTTTCAATCAATCATGTATTTCGATATTTGAACCTAAGAACCTATTTTAAATCCTCAAAACCTAGAATTCTCATAATTCCTATAATACCACCATTATCTAAAACCACCAATATTCACCTAGTTGAATTCGTACCGGATAAGAGATTTAATCGAGCAAATACTAAAATAATTACAAAACTCAATAAAATGATTATTAAAATATTATTTACACAAAAATAATTATTTTATGAGGCTTCAAACAAAACACATTTAAACATAAATCCAAAAATATCACTCCTCCGAAAACATATATCTAGTACATACACTAAGGTAAACTGATAATAGTACTCATTTATTAATCAACAATTTACATATATATACATACATATATATATATATATATATATAACTTATGAGGGAAAACTAGCAGTGAACGGAAACAAAAACAAAAATAACAGAAACAAATAACAGAAGTAACTACGGCTTACAAGAAGTGGGGGCGCTGTGCGTGCAACTGGACCGGACAATTTATTTGTTTAAGCTGGGGCGGCGTGCGGCCTAATGGCACAAAAATGAAAATGAAGAGAGAGAGAGAGAGAGAGCGAAGGGAAGAAAGCGAAGAAGAGAAAGAAAGAGAGAGGAGAGAGAGAGAGAGAGGTTTGTTACAGGGAGGTGTTGCATGTGGGTGGGCGTCCCAGGTATGAGGTGGTGATGGCTTAGTGTGGGCGGGTGTGCGGTGAGAGCGGTGAAGTGGTGAAACTCTGTTTAGGGTGGCTTCGGGGACAAACCGTTAGGTCTTAGTGAGATGGGGCTCACGGTTTCGTGAGGCTGAGCAGCGGCCAAGCAAAGGTGTTACGGTGCAATGGCTGAGGTTCCGCGTGGACTGGGTCCGGTGAGTAGCGACCTGATGGCTTGGCTAGTCCTCTGCTTTTCGGTGGTGCAACAGAGGTGGGTTTACGTGGAGAGGGTGGTGGTGCGCGGCTTGAGTGGTGGACCTGGGTGGCTGAGGTTCCGTGCGTGGACTGAGTTCTGTGGAGAACGACGTGGAGGAAGCAAATGCTCTGATTTGAGCTGCAAGAACAAGGTGGTTTCGGTCGTTTGTCTCTTGGTTGGGGTGGTAGCCGCGGTTCACAGTGGAGAATGGATGCTAGGAGTTCGGATGGCTGAGGGTGATGAAGAGGGGCAGCGGCACTTATTCTAGGGTTGAGAAATGCTTAATATATATAAGAGCTATAAGAGGGAAACAGATGAAACCTAAAGATGGAGAAGGGAGATACGTGCATGAAAAAGGAAATTGGACGCAAACCGTGCGATGGAGTCTGGACCCGCGCGATCTCACGGCTGGGCTCTGAACGAGATTAAGGCATTGCTTTAATCTAAAGTTTTGGGTCTCTAATCAACAAAAAAATAAAAAAATAAAATATATATGTATGTGTAGATATAATTATCCCATAAATTTTGATGAATATCCACTTGATCCATTAAGCTTTAAAACCTAAATATCAACTTATAAAAAAAATTATACACCGCCAAAAATATCTTAGGCTCAAACTCTCTTATAAAAATTTTACTCGTAATCCCAAATGATTTTAACTAAAACTCAAAAAATTTTTGTAAAGTCGCTTGGCTGGCCCGGGTGTTACACTTAATCCATTTACTCCTTTAGATTTAATGCCTTTACCTGTTAATGACAGGAGTAGCTTTGATGGACTTTTCCAAATTCTTGAACAAATTAATGATAATGCATATCAAGTGGATCTTCCAGGTAAGTATCATGTTTCTGCTATTTTCAATATTACTAACCTTTTTCCCTTTGATGCAGGTGGAGATGCGAGGTCGAATCCTTTTGAGGAGAGAGAGAATGATGGGCACCAAGATGAACCTAGTCTTAAAGACCTTTTGCAAGTTCCAGATGGACCAATTACAAAGTTAAGAATCAAGAAGATCAAGGGACAATGTAAATATTGGTGCAATCCACTTGGGACAAGTCTAGCAAGAGCCCAACATTCAAGATGGGCTTGAAGGATGAAGATCCAGTTTTGATTCGTCCGATACAAGTTATGGAAGAGGGCAACAACATGACTTAAAGGCTTTGGGTACTTGAAGGCTTTCAACTTGTTTAATTCATTTAAAGGACTTATTTTATTAGTAGAATAATTGGATTTATTATGTGAAGGACTTAAAGGGGCACCTATTTATGGGCATGTTGGAAAAATTATTATTTTGTTGAACTAGGGTTTCTAGAAGTACTGTGGCCGAGTACTGTAGACGCGACAACACTATTCACTAAGGGGCATTTTTGGAAGATGGAGATTTATTTTGGCTAGGGTTTTAATTAGGTTTTATTTTAAATACTCTTTGTAGCCTAATTTTAATGAGTTTATGAAATTTGATGAATTTATTCATTGTAAATTGAGTTTATCTCCTCTTGTTCTTGAATGAACTTTTGAACTTATCAAACACAAAATCACAACTTTTGTAGCTTTCTTCCTGATAATTTAGGTTCTTGAGATAGGTTCTTCAACGGGTCTAGATTTTCATATAATCTAGGTTCTTGAAATGAGTTCATCAACGGGTCTAAATTTTCCATTTGCTTGATTTTGGCTTTCTTGGGTGAGTTTTCAAATTGATTGTGGTTTAGGGGATTCCATTCCCATGGGTTCATATCAATAGTGGCCTAAAGCTTCATGATTACCTCATGGTCAAGTGCTAGAGGATGGCCATAGGTGCTGGGGCTGAGTAGTTCCAAAATTATCAAACAAAATTCACAAGGAAAGCAAGTTATGGATGACGGTTTTGGTTTCATCCAAAACTGTCTAGCTTTTATCCCTCTCTTGTCTCATCCTCTTGGTCTGATTTGAGGGCATAATTACCACCATTGAGTGGCTTTTTCAGGTGGGTAAAGAGGATGAGTGGTGGTCAATTGATTGGATTTGAGCAGAAAATGAAGGAATGGGTTTGGAAGTGCATGGGTTTCAGTCAACATGATGTGCTTCACCTTCCCATTTGCCAATCAGTTTTGAGGTTCATAGAAGGGGGTTGGCCAAGCCTCTACTAGAGTGCTTTGAAGCACTTTCTTAGGGTGAAATAGGCAGAGGCAGTGGAGTGTGAAGGTGGGTAACTTAAGTGTAAAAAATCCTTGAAGAAACAAGGGTACTCGGTTTTGGACAAAACCTCATTTCCTAGGTGAGTAGTGGTGATTTTGGCTTGGTTTATGGAATATTTTTTGACCAACTCTTAGGTATGGTTTTAGGTGATATCATGAGGTTTGAATGGTTTAGTAAACCTCTTCAAAAACTGGAGGAAGAGGTGTTGGTTTCGGTGGCTTGTTGAAAGGTTGCATGGTTTTGCACCAAGGGTGCCGATTGGTGGGTTGTTGTGGCATTGACATGCCTTTGCCTTAGTGACATGGGTTGGATTAATTCTAACCTTAAAGTGTCAAAGAAATATTTCTAATTCATGCATGAAATGTTATGTTTTATCACGATTGTGACACCCCAAAATTTTTGCTTGGGTTTTGACGAACTCTAAAGCCTCGGGAGATGCAACACAAGCTTATCTATGTTCTTGATAATTTAAGATGCAATACACCTAGCATGCATCTAACAATATGTAATATTCATAGTGGATATTTTTTTTAGCAATACTATGTACCAAAAGTAACATATCCCAAAAATATAAACATACTTCATAAACTCCACATAACAGATATTCAAAAGTTATAGTGTATATCCAAAGATCTATAACAACATGAGTACTGGAGACAATACTCCTTAAGTATATATAAATACTAGTAAAAATATTCTAGGTTAATCCTTTGAGTAGCTCGCGTAACTCGGCTAAGGAAGCCATCATACTATCGATGAATCAGAGCATTGAGGCTATAGGCTCCGCGCCATGGCTTTGATGCCTAATCGACCTCCTCCAATCGACCATCGGTTGCGTCTCCCAATCCTAGCACATGATCTACCATTCCTGGGGGTTTAACTGGTCCGGTCTAGTCCGGTTTTGAACAAAATTTAGGACAAAATCTGTATGTATTGGTTTTGCATTTTCAAAAATCGATCACGCACCGGTTACCTCCCTAAACTAGTACATTTGGTTTTACCAGTTTCGGTCTAGTTTTCCAATTTTATTTGATATCTTCTTTCCTAATCCAAGTCAAACAACCTAACCTAATCAAATAATGATTATCTACTTGTTGACAACAAACATTGATATCAGTTACTGGCTTGATAACAATAGCTACATATGGCTGACTTACTGAATGACTGTAATAATATTGTGTAGTGAGAATCACGTGGATGATGAAAACCATTTTCATAGTCACCTTTTAACTGACCATTGTTGTTGCCTATCTAATGAAAAAGCAAAATGACTAATGAGCCTATCTCAAGTGCTGGAGCATGTGAAGAGCAAATGACCATTAACCCATTTACTCATTAGCCCAGTGAATCTTTTAAAACCAAGCATAGACTCTTAGGCTTAGCCATGGAACTTTCTGAGAATTTTAACATATAGTGACAAACAATAGATGCTGCATGGTATGAAGAATTCTCTACCAAAACCAGAGGCAAATAATTAGGGAAAATAGTGTCTAATGATGCAAAACAAATTGCTAAAGTTTAAAAATATCTTTTCCATTCAAAAGCATCTAATGATGCTAAACATATTGAAAAAATATTGAAAGAAAAAAAAGCAAGAGAGAGAGAGGGGGGAGAGAGAGAGAGAGAGAGAGAGAGAGAGAGAGGGAGAGAGAGAGTACCGTGCAGGGGTGAGCTATGCGACCGCTGACAGAGGGACTGAAGGATGTGACAGAGGCAACGAAGGGGTTGGGCTGCTAGAGAGGGGGGAACTGAGAGTGATTTTTGCCTTTTGGGACGCGTGCGCCAGGGGGGGGGAAAGACGAAACGACGCCGTTTATAGTGATACTAATATATATAGTATATTATATATATATATACTAATTATATATATAATATATATAGTGATATTAGTATATATTATATATAGTATACTGTAGTATATATTATAATACTAACTATATATTATACTATTATAGTGATACTATCATAATAATACCGTATAATTCTATATATATATAGTTATATATATTTTGTTATAGCAATTAACCTATTAAAAAAATTGTTATAGTGATTTATATCTAATACTATAGTATAGTATTAGTTATAGTGATTTAGTATAACTATAACTATAGTCTATATTAGACTATTAGTATTAGTATATATATTAGTATTAGTTATAGTGATTAGAATAACTAGATATTAGCATTCTTTTTAGGAGATTGGGGATTTTTTATTCTGGCGCGTGGGGCGCATGGGGTGATTTTAGGCGAGTCGTGCTCTGGTTTTGCTAGGGCTTTCTAATGGGAGATGGCTGCTGCCGGAGGATCTCAGGGACCTCGAACGGTGGCGGATAGAAGTCGTTCCTTCACCGAGCTGGTGTCGATCACGCCTCAGCCCATCCCTGAGGTAGTGGTCCCGTTTTGGCCTCCAAAAATTGTCAATGGGGAGGTTTTTGTGCAGTTTTCCAAAGACGAAATAGTGAGATCGGCGGTTCCTTTTCTATTTGCTATGGTGATGAAGTTTATGAGGCAAAGGCCCTCCTTAGATCGTATCCGATTATTTTTTAATGGGCGACGGGGTCTTTCTTCTCAACTAGTTGTTTCAGTAATGAGGAGGCCAAGAAACGTGTTTGTCAGGTTTTCTTTGGAGGATGATTTTCTCAAGGCTATGTCCTGTGAAAGTAGTGATATTGATGGAGTTAGCTATCGAAATTTTCAATGGATGGTGGATTTCTCAGAAGATGTCGAGCCTGTTATGGCTCCTATTTGGATTCTTTTGCAGGGGCTTGCTCCAAATTTCTATCAAGAATCATATATGTGCAACATTACGGCACCAGTGGGTTCTCTCCTTTGGAGAGACAATGCTACTAAATGTGCGGATGTGTTTTGATGAATGTATCTCAGAAACTAGTGTCTCATGTATGGATTGGAATGCCTCGACAACCTTCTAGTGTACGCCAAAAAATTGTCTATGAAATGCTCCCTGCCTTTTGTTCCAAGTGTAATGCTCAAGGACATAATATTGGCACCTATAAGATATTGGCGAAGGATAAAGGGAAAAAGAAAGAACCAGATCAAGTGTGGAGGTTGTAGAAGTTAAAGGAACCAAAGCTGTTGGTGGTCTCAGACACAGGGAAAATCTCAAATTTGATGGTATCAAATGAGGTAGCGATGGTTCCAATGAATGGTGGTCAGGGGACTGGGTCCTCTGCATCGATTGACCCAGTGGGTGCCATTTTGGCTGTCACAGACATTCCTCTTGAGGTTAGTAATAATGGGGCTGTTAAGGAAACTTCTTTAGAGGTTAGTGATAAATTGGGTGACCATTGCGAGGACAGAGTGTTGGTTGGAGATGATGAATTGTTGCTAAAGGATAACTCTGATGCGATAAAATTGAAGGTTGGTCCAGAGCATGCAGAAATTGTGTCCTTTGCTTCAATTGACTCGATGGGTGTTGTTTTGACCTTCACGGACAATTCGATGGAGGTTAGTGCTAATGTAGCTTTTACGGAGAAACCCCTTGAGGCTGGTGCTAGTACTGGAATTTCTGGCGAGAATGGTACATTGGTTGTTGGAGAGGATAGTGGTCCTTATATTACTAATGGCCTCTTGGATGGTGTTGTATTGGAGGATCTAGCTGCTAACTTTGAGGAGTTGGCTAAGGAGTGTTCTGCTTTGAGGATGGAGAAGTCTTTGGTCAGGCATGAGATGGGGAGATTAGGGTCAGTTTCGGATTCAGAGAGTGTGGGTGTCTTACCTCATATAGCTAAAGAAAAAGATGGAGTGTCGGATACTAAAATTTTGAAACCGAAAGTGCGAACTAGTATGAAATTACACAGCTCCACAAAGGCTCTTAGTAGGCCTGAAAGACTTGATATTTGTTAGAGAATCTTTTGTATTGGAATTGTCTAGGTCCCGGTTCCTCGAAGGCATGGATATGTGCTATGCTGAAATTACAAGAACTGAAATTATTAATTGTTGCGGAGCATTTTCGTAAGGAAAGTAAGCTTGTTCGTTGGCAATGTATTTTAAAGTTTCATGCCTCGTATTCTAATGGTGGCTCTGGAGGTAAGTTATGGGTTTTCTAGCATGATGACGTCCAAGTTAATATTGTTCATGAGTCGAATTAGCATGCTACTTTTATGATTAATTCTATGTTGATCGTTTCTGCTGTCTATGTAAAATGTACATATATGGAGAGAAGGCATCTCTGGGCTAATCATATTCCATTTGGACTTTTACAGATACCATGGATGAATATTGGCAATTTTAACACTATTAGCCATGATGGGGAAAGAAGAGGAGTGATATGAACTCGCGGGAATGGAATTCCTTGAACCCACAATCAATTCGAAAACTCTCCCAAGAAAGTCAATATCAAGTCAATGGATGGAGAACCTAGACCCATTGAGAACTTGTTTCAAGAACCTAGATTATATTAAAATCTAGATCCGTTGAAGAACCCGTCTCAAGAACCTAGATTACAAGGAGGAACGCCACAAAGGTTGTGATTTACCTTTGATAAGTTCAAAAGTTCAATCAAGAGCAAGAGGAGTAAAACTCAATTCGCAATGAATAAATTTATCAAATTTCATAAAACTGATTAAAATGAGGCTACAAAGAATATTTAAACCAAAACCTAATTAAAACTGTAGCTAAAATAAAGCTCCTTTTACCCAAAATGCCCCTGGATGAATAGTACCACAACTATTATAACGCTACAGTAACCTCTTGAAACCCTAGTTCAATAAAATAATAATTTTTCCAATATGCCCTTGCATAGGCCCCCTTAAGTCATTCCCGTAATAAACTCAATTATTCTAAACTAATAAAATAAGTCCTTTAAATGAATTAAAAACGTTGAAAGCCTTCAAGTGCCCAAAGTCTTTAGGTCAATGTTGTTACCCTATTCCATAGTTTATCAAATGAAACAAAGCTGGATCTTCATCCTTCAAGCCCATCTTGAATATTGGGCTCTTGCTAAACTCGTCCCAAGTGGATTGCACCAATCCTGACATTGCTTCCTTGATCTTCTTGGCCATTGACCTTGTAATTGGCCCATTTGGAACTTGGAAATGATCTTTAAGACTAGGTCCATATTGATGCCCATCATTCCCCCTGTCCTCAAAAGGATTCGACCTCGAATCTCCACATAGATCAAAGGGAAAAATGTTACTAACATTGAAAATAGGATAAACATGATACTTACCTGCAATATCCACTTGATATGCATTATCATTAATTTGTTCAAAAATTTGGAATAGTCCATTCAAGACACTCCTGTCATCAACTGGTAAAGGTATTAAATCTAAAGGAGTAAATGGATGAAGTCTATAAACAATTTCAAAAGGTGAAAATTGAGTAGTAGCATGAACACTCCGATTATAAGTAAAATCAATGAATGGCAAACAATACTCCCACAAATGTTCATGAAACATATCTAAAGTCTTCCTTTTACCAAAATGACCACTTCAATTATATGCAAACTCAATGAAATACAAATAATACTCCCGCAAACTTTCATGCAACAGGTCAATGTATGGCAAATGATACTCCCACAAATGTTCATGAAACACACCTAAAGCTTTTCTTATACCAAAATGACCACTCCAATTAAATGCAAACTCAATGAATGGCAAGTAATAGTCCCACAAATGTTCATGCAACACGTTAATGAATGACAAATGATATTTCTAGAAACGTTCATGCAACACGTCAATGAATGGCAAATGATACTTCCACAAATGTTCATGCAACACATCATAATTCTTCCTTACTCCAAAGTTACCCAACAAACTACCATATCTATCCCACACAAGCAACTTACGCATAAAACTAGTAGGCACACAAAGTCTATTCTCTCTAAACAAGTACCAATCTAGTTTATGAAACTTACCAAATGATGCTTTCTCACATACTCCATACACACTAGCAAAGTCATCGTCATTAGCATGCAATTTCTTATCATATTCCAATCTCAATAACTTTGCATTTAAAATCAATATAAGGACATACCTTCTTACTAATGCATTAAGCACAAAATTTTCCTCACCATGTGTGTATTTGATTACATGAAGACAAGTCTCAATACAGTCTTCCCACTTAGCATGTGCTCTAATCAACAACTTACATTAGGAGAAGTATTTTTGAGAATATAAGCCTTGCGCAGGAGTTGGTTCAGGACATACATAAACCAATTGGGGGGGGGGGGTGTTAATATCATGATGAAAATTGATATGGCCAAGGCTTATGATACGATTGACTGAGAATTTTTGTTACAAGTTCTAAAAGCCTTTGGTTTTTCTTTGGAGGTATGCAACCTAATCTCCAATTGTGTATCTTTGTCTTGGTTCTCTGTGGTTGTGAACGACACTTCTAAAGGTTTTGTAAGGATGGAAGGGGTCTCTGTCAGGGGGATCCTTTATCCCCTTATTTATTTATTTTGGTGGTGGAGGTCTTTTCGCGGCTTCTGCGTAATAAATTCTATTTTGGGCTTATTGATACTTTTTGCAGCCTCGTAATGGCCCGTTAATCTCTCACTTGCTTTATGTGGATGATATGGTTATTTTCTCTAATGGTAGGAAGAAAGATGTGGAGAGGATTTTAGAAGTTTTGGAGCTCTATGCTTAGTGGTCTGGTCAAGTGGTATACCAGAATCAAGATGCAAGGAGTTGCTTAGAGTGTTTGGCTTCTCGATGGGGCACTTTCCAGTGAGGTACTTGGGGGTTCCTATCTTCTCAGGTAGGTTGAAGCCATGTTATTTTGAAGATTTGTTGCTTAAAATTTCTAAAAAGATTGAAGGTTTGAAGATGAGGTATCTTTCTTCTGGTGCCTGATTGCTTTTGCTTAAGCATGTTCTTTCAAGCTTGCCGATGCATTTATTATCTGTATTACCAATGCCCAAGTAGAGGCACGCTAGAGGTTGATTGACTTGAGACAGTCGATTAGACAGCGACGGCACGATGCGGAGCTCATAGCCTCAATGCTTTGATTTATTGATAGTATTATAACATCCTTGACTGAGTTGTGCGAGCTACTCAATAGATTAGCCTAGTAGTTGCTTTAGTTTCTACTTGAATTTAAGGAGTTCGATCTCTTGTACTCTTATGATTATAGACATTTCAGACTTATAGTGTAATCTTGAACGTCTATCATAGTCAGTTATGAAATATGTTTTAATGTTTTGGGATATATCTTATTTGGTGCATAGTATTGTTTAAAGAAAAAAATTATCTGCTACAAATATTACATATTGCTAAATGTATGCTAGGTGCATTGTATCCTTTATTATCACGAATTAGGATAGGTAATCTTGTGTTGTATGTCTCGATATTTTATCTGATCCCAAGCAGAATTTGGAAACATCGCATGTGTGCCCCTGTCGATACTACACCACGTCAGTAGTATCTGCACCAGTTGTGAGTATGTTAAGATACGCATTACACCACGAGTATCTACACCCACTGTGAGTACATAATGTACGCATCCTGTGACAGGTATCTACACCTACATGAGTGTGTATAACATGAACGTGAACTGTAGTTGGCACACTCGGCGTTGATGCCTAACTTCACTCCAAAGACCAGTTACTTAGGCCACATTCGAAGCCTATTGACAGTACTTTGTCGACTCGGGAAATTTCCCTCCAGTTTAGACACTCGAACGTGAACAATGAAGTTCCACTAAGATATTACTACATCCTAGCACTTGGGGTCATGATAAACATAAAAGACTTCACTGATTTGAAAATACTATTTTTCATGAGGAACTCCAAACTTGTTGCATGACGTGAGGTGAATCGAAATGAAAGATGACATGATATAACGTAAAGTGACATGTATGTGTGATGAATGACATGGCATAACATGAAACAAATAAACATTTTGTGACATAGCATATCGTGTAACAGATAAGTTTTTCGTGACATAGTATAATGTGTAACAGATCTACATTCCATGACATAGTATAATGTATAACAGATAAACGTTTCGTGATATAGCATAATGTGTAACAGATAAAAATTTTATGACATAGTATAATGTGACATGCATAAGAGCATAAGAACATGAAAAATTATTCTCTTACCAACACACATGCACAATATCTTGACAGCAAGTTAGAGACTAACTTACTCATACATAAACATGTACTTGAAATAAATCTTAGCATGACATAATATGACGTTTATAATAAGTATAATAAACATGGATGATGGTTTCTTACCACCATACATACACAAGTATTCTAAAAGTAAGTTACCTCATGTTAAGATTCCTCTAGGTGAAAAGATGCTTTAGACTCTTATGATCGATATACACCTCAAGTTCTTCACTGTACAGATAGTATGTATGGTAATTCCTTTCGTGAGTTGGGTAATTCCTTTGATGGTATTTCAATTATCTAGATGTGTAAGCTACCACTTTACCTTCTTGCATCAGGACGCAACCTAGACCATACTTCGTCACGTCACTAAATACCATCAACAGCTTATGAGGCACGATTAAGGTTAAAATAGGGGTTGTAGTTAACCTTCTCTTTAGCTCCTCAAAACTTTGTTCACACATGTCAGTCCAAAGAAATTCAACATTCTTGTTGGTCAACTCCATGAGTGGACTCGACAGTCTAGAGAATCCTTCCACAATCCTCTGATAATAGCTGACCAACCTAGGAAACTCCTCACTTCTTGGATAGAGGTCGGTTACTACCATCTTATTATTGCTTCGATCTTACTTGGGTCAACTGTGACTCCCTCATTGGATATCATGTGACCGAGGAACTTCACTTCACCTAGCCAGAACTCGCATTTGTTGAGTTTGACAAACAACTGATGGTCCTTAAGTATCTCCAACCCCAACCTTAGGTGGCTATCATGATCCTCAACTTTTCTGGAATACACAAAGATGTCATCTTTGAAAACCACTACAAATAAGTCCAAGAATGGCTGAAACACTCTCTTCATGATGTCCATAAAAATTGGTGGGGGCATTAGCTAATCCAAATTGCATCACCGTAAACTCGTAATGGCCATACTTGGTCCGAAAGATTGTCTTTGGTATGTCACCTTCCTTAATCCTAAACTGGTGATATGCGAACCTTAGAAAACACCATTGCTCCTTTGTAGCTAGTCAAGTAAATCGACTATCATTGGCAATGGGTATCTATTCTCTATGGTCACCTTATTCAATTCTAGGTAGTCAATGCACATCCTAAGGATACTATCTCTCTTTTTCACAAATATTACTGGTGCTTCCCAAGGTGAAATGCTAGGCCTAATAAATCATTTGATCAACAACTCATGGAGTTGGCCCTTTAACTCTATTGGGGCCATCTAATTGGGTGCTCTGTGTACCAAAACCGCTCCTGGTTCCATCTCAGTTGAAAACTCAACTTCTCTAGAAAGTGTAACCCTGGTAATTCTCTAAAAATCTCTGAAAACCCCCTTACTACCGATACGCTCTCGATCTCCTTGGGTTCTTTCTCCTTAAGCACCAAGTGCACTAAGTACGCCTCAGCCCGATTTGCGAAATCCTTCTTGGCCTGAAATGAGGGTAATCACTTCCGACATCGACCTCAACTTGCTTCCTTGGAAGACCCTATCTTCCATTCCTAGCACATGGATCTTCACAGTCCTCAATCGATAATCTATACTTGCAAAATGCCTAAACAAGTAGTCCATCCCTAATATGATGTCAAACCCCAACAAGCTAAATACTACTAGGTCTGCCCCCAAAGGAATCTCATCTAATTCCAAAGGTCACTCCCTAACTACCTTAGTGCAAAACACTACTCCTCGTGGGGCTCTTGGTCGCACCATACTCAAATCTTGCCACATAACCCAAACCTACACTTCCAATCCCATCGTTGATTTCTAAATGCAGATTAAACCAAAGAAACTTAGATTTCAAGTGTGATGCCCCCAAATTCCGCTTGGGATCGGGCAGACATTTGAAGCGTCGAGATATGCAACACAAGGTTACCTGCCCCCGTTCAAGACATATAAGATGCAATATTCCTAACATGCATCTAGCATTATACAATATTTGCAGCGGATAATTTTTTTCTTTAGCAATACTATGCACCAAACCGAAATATCCCAAATACTTAAAACATACTTTATACATAATGACGTACTAAACACCTGAGATCACAACACTAGTCCAAAAATGTTGTGATCAAAAGAGTGTTGGAGATTGAACTACACAAATACAAGTAGTAACCTAAGGTAACTACTGTACTACCATCTACGTCGCACCATCGTTTAGTCGATCGTTTCCAGTTGGTCAATTCTCGTTTCTCCTACAGATCCTGTAACAAAATCTACCATTCGGGGGGAATGGTAGTTGGGACTACCACAATGAGATTTGATTACAAATCTCAGCAAGTTAACAAGAAACTTCCACACAGGTTAATGATGCATGCATGGCAGTAAAAGCATGAATGCAAAATCAAATCATAAGTAATCATAGCATATCTTGACATACAATATAACATAACTACTGAAACTGAAGCTTAGCATGAACGTGACTTGAAACATAACATGGACTTGAAATATAGCATGAACGTGAACTTGAAACATAACATGGACTTGAAATATAACATGAACCTGAGCATGACATAACATAAATGTGAACTTGGAACATAACGTAAACGTGAACATAACATAACATGAACTTGAAACATATTCTTGTCTCATGGGATTACCATGATTGCGTGAACGTGAACGTAAACTTGAACATAACATAACGTGAAACATGACTTGAACGTGAAATGCATAAACTTGGAATCTTATTCAATAGACTTAATAATTAAAGTGACCATATGGGTGCTACACAGGTCCCCTTGAGCTGTGTGTCCCTGCCGATTACCGCATCACATCACAGGTTTCTATACTAGCTGTGAGTGCGTTAATACATACTCCACAGTTGTTGTGGCCCCACTTATTCTACGTGTCACAATTGCTGTGTCTCACGTAGTGTATGCTCCACAGCTGTTGTGGCCCCATACTTCATGCTCCACAGTTGTTGTGGCCCCATGACTTATTTGTTTGTGCCACACTTGCTGTGGACACACGTAACATAATGTGTGGCACCATCGGCGTTAGTGCCTAGCTCTCTCCGGTGACCAGCTAATTAGGCCTCATTCGCAACCTATTGACTGTACTTCGTCAACCCAGGGAATTTCACACCTATTTAGACACTCCAGCGTGAACAAAGGAGTTCCACTAGGATATTACCCCATCCTAGCTCTTAGGGTCGTGATTGACATGAATAACTTAACTAGCATACATGACATTTCGTAACGTGACGTAACATGAACTTGACATAAAAGACAAAAGTCCTGACGTAGTATAACGTGACATGAACTAAGACGACATACATGACATACTTTGAGACATAAATGTAACAGAGAACATTTCATAACATGGCTTATATGTAACATGCAACATTTCGAAACATGGCATACCATATAACAGACAACATTTCTTAACATGGCGTAACATGTGACAGTGAATATTACGTGACATAAAATACATGTAACAGATGGCATTCTTAACATGACATACTTGCAATGTATAGCAATGTATAGCAATACCTGACATAATATCTTGTGTAACAGATGAATAATTCATGACAGAATAAATTCTGTATAACAGATAAATATGTAATAAATTGGCATGGCACATATGATAACATGCATACATACACTTTAGTTCCCTTACTGATTACTCGTACACATTAAACTAATAGTAAGTTAGAAGCTAACTTACCTCGATCTTCACACTTCGAGACAAAACTGATCATGAGAAACTGAAAGAAGTGATTTCTAAAAATTAGAACTTAATCACTAACAATTAGGAATATGGAAAAATATCAACTTAGAGTAAAATTACCATTTTACCCACTACATGTGGAAAAATGACCATTTTACCCCTAACTTAAGGATTTTGCATCCTAACTCCAAAAATTACCAAAATTTACATACCTGATGTAAATTTTGTCCTAAGCTCAAATATCAATTCAGAAAAATTTAAAACTAAACACAACTAATAAAACTCTATAGGGCCGAAACTTACAAGGTTATTTCCCTTGATTTTGTTGTAATTCTTTCAAATTTCAAAACTCATGATTAAACCAAAATTTTTCTTCTACTATACTCATAACATATTCCTAAGAATAATCATGTTTTGAATCATGAACAAAAGTCATCAAAATCACTAAAACCATACTTGAACTTTTTGGTTTTTCTTCTAAGTTCAAAACAGAATTTTGTTTCTAACTTGTTTTGATCAACCTCTTGATCCATGACTTATAAAGAAGTGATCTTCAAACCAAAAAATCACATGGTTTAAAAAGGTGTCCTAAAACAGATCCAAGCTTCAAACTCAAGATCACATGGTTAAACATCACCCAAAACATAAATTTAGCCAAGAACATCATCACTTTGGCCTAACCAAATATCTCAATGCATAAAATTTCATATCTTCGAAACTAACATCAAACATCTTCAAAATAAAATTCTAACATGTATTTAAGATGCTTAGGATCTTCCAATAAAAATATCAAAGCCATTGGAATAAGATTAAACCATAAAAGATTTAAACTTTCTCAAAACAGAAACTGTTTTTCCTCTTCCAGTTTCTAAGTTTCTAGACCTAAGAAAATCTTTCACCAAAACTTTTAATCATGCAAAAAATCCTTAACCAATAATCATATACACATGTTAACATTACTCCATAAAAATTCCGGACCAAGATCTATTCATTAGCTTGGTCAAAAATGCCAAAATATAACACACTCCAGTTTATCGCCCAGAATGACCTTTCTGGGGTCTAAACCAATTTTGACCAACTAATGATCTCCAAATGGAACAAATAAGATATCCACATAAACTAGACTCCAAAAGAAACAACTTTCATGAAGGAAACGTTGCGAGGAAACACTTAAAAAAGCTTCGAAACAGGCATTCAAAAGAGGTAAGAAAAACTTTCCGAGAATGTCTTTTGTGTTCTATGAAGGAAAAGTGTAAAGGAGAGTTGCTTTCCGTGGGAAGTGGACTGGAGAGCCTCTTACACAAGTTATGGAAAGTGATAGAACGGAAGGAAAGGTTGAGTGTTGGCCTTTTCTTCTCACAAAAATCAGTCCAAGATCTTTTCTCAAGGTGGAGTGTAAGAGTGAAAGAGTGAGGTGGCCCTTTAGCTTTGTATTTCAAGAACCTTCTAGACCCTTCTTGTAAAGATCTAGCCAGCAAAGTGGGGGTACAAAACTTAGCCATGAAGCAATCCTATGGTGACCAAATTCGTGGGCCTTAATGGGCCTAAACCGAATGGGCCTAAATTTTGGGGTTAGAGGGTTTGGGTTGCTATCAAGCCCAAATCCAATATCACTTGGTCCAATCAATTTTTCAAGGTTGACAAGGTTGGATAATGATGTTCTAACACAAATTTGAGGGATTAATAGCATGTGGAAGTGATTTAATCAAGTGATTAAACACAATGCTAGAAATCAGATTAGAACAGGTTTAGAGACCAACTTTAGGGTTTTGGGGAAATTGTTTAGGGTTCCGATTTCAACAATGTTTTTGGGCTTTCAATTGGATTCTCACCCTTTAGGGTTTCACTAGGATTGAAAACCTATTTGATCTGGTACAATTTGGTTGCGCAGATGAAACAAAGTTTTGCTTAAGTGACATAATTTCACAGCTTGGTTCCTTCAAATCCATCAAATGCTCCTCATGGTGCCAAGTGTCTAATATTATTCACTAAGTGTGGCTAAGATTTTGCCAAGTGTCTAAATAAAATTTCTCTAATCTAATTTAAATATTCCACACTATGATTTTGAAACACTACAATTGGTGCGCTTACCGAGGTTACTATTCACTCCGAAAAAGTGAATCATAAACTTAACACTAAAAATTTTTAAATATTCATATTAACCTACAGTGAAAATATTTTACCGAAATTCAACTTCAAAGTGCTCCTAAAAATAATTTCACAATTTCCAACAGACGTGTCGTCCGGAATTATGAAAAAAAGATATTGCGCCATAAAATCCTAAATAATCCACTAAGTCTAATGGCGTAGACCATAATGCATTCTGACACTTCTAACCACCTCAAATAAATAAAACTCATATTTCTAGCACCATAGTGAGTGATAACACCGACTATGTTGACAGACTAAAACCTATGCGATTGGTCGATTCGTAAAAACTTATGAAATTTTTACGAGATTCCTAAAATCAATAGAAATTCCACCAATGAATTTCTAGCGGGCGGTTACATCAAGCTTACAATTAGGTGTGGCCTCCGAATCCAACGGAGTCGGAAAGCCCACCTCCAACTAGAGTTGGAGGTAATTTTAGAATCTAACTCTAACTCTGATGGGTGTCAGAGTTGGGGATCTGAGCTCTAATCAGAGTTGGAGTTGGCCTAAGGCCCAAACTCTGTTTGGGCTCCCCATTTCAAAAAAGCCTATTTCAAAAATTTAAAAAAAAAAAAAAAGACTAAAAATCACCAACAACCTAGTGGGCTTCCCATTTCTGAAAAATATTGTAAAACAATTAAAAAAACATAAATACAATGAATAAATTACATAAATACAATGGACAATCACAATCACAATGTAAATAAAAAAGGCTCGAAATGACCAAACAACCACCACAATCACAACCAACAACCTCCACAATCACAAGTTCGTAACTTGTCAACCACCACAATTACAATCACAATCACCAAACAACCACATGTGCACCACAATCACAATCAACCCTAACCAACTTCACCAAAGTTCTCAACCAATTTACAATGTAATAATGTATCATATTAATGTACAAGTTTGTTAGCTAGGATTAGATGACTAGGAGCTATTTGAATTATTGGATGAATGTAATTTGTCTTTATCTTTATTTAAATTCAAAAATAAATAGATTAATAGATAAATATTTGTCTTTATCTTTATCTATGAATATTTGAATTCTAAGATAAGTGGTTAAATAGATAAAAGTTCAAAAGACTTTTGATCAAGATTGAATGTTCAAAAAGGTAGGAAATATCAAGTGATATGAATAGAAGATTCAAAAAGAAGATATCATGTAGAAAGAATTTCAAACTATTAAGAAGTTATCCAGAACAGAAGTTTAACAGAAATCAATTACTGCAGAGAAGAGTTATTGCGACATGTCAGCAATCCGTCAGGAGAAGTCTTTGCGACAGATTCTATCCGTCAGTAGAATCTTATTGAAATTGGAACTCTTTCCAGATAGTTTATTTAAGGGATTCTACTAGTTAAGATCGTTAGAGATTTAGATCTTTATATTTTCTAGAGCATTTTTCAGTGCATATTTTAGTCAGAAGATTTCTTAGAGAATTTTCATAATGATTCTCACAGAGAGTGGTACTTGAGTGTGAAAAAATTCTTAAGAGAATTTTCTAGTGTTTTATCTCTCTTTTTTAAGTGCGTGCATACTCCATGTTGGAGAATTAATTGGTCGAGTTTCAGTCACTGGAGTTCCAGGAGAAAAGCCAATGTTTGAAGATTGTCAGAAGTTCTGGCTGCTACTGCGGTAAAAGAAAAATGAGTCATTTGTCTGGTCAAGTAAGAGTGTCAATTGAAAAAGGTTTTGTAATTGAGTTTTACTTGTAATTGATTTTCAAATAATAAGATTGTTTGGCTGCCCCGTAAGAGTTTTACCTTTAATTCTTTAAAGGGTTTCCCTTTGATACCAATCTTAGTGTTGTGCAATTTCTTTATTTTATGTTATTGTTTAATTATTAAATTAATTGCATGCTCGAATACTAACCAATTTGTTGAGTGAATTGATAGATATTTCCATTGCATTACAGGGGTACTTGGGTAATTTCAATTGGCATCAATGTTCGAGTGTGACCCGTGTCCTTGTAGATTATTTCATCATCATTATATGTCTTGTCACACTTTGATGAGGAAAACTATGCTTATTTGAAAGTTCGTATGACGGTTTTCCTAAAGTCTTTAGATGAACGAGTGTGTGACATTAAGCAATAGGACTACTTGCATGTTCTTGCATTCTTTGCATATCATTAGCCTAGGACATGCATTTTTGTTTAGTTTTAGTTTTATGTTTATATTTTTCAGTGTAAAATACATTATTTTTCTGTTTTGTTTTTGTTTTGGGAAGTGCATGCTTGATATGTCAAAATTTTGAGCACATGTGTTCTCACAAAATAAATTTTTGAATTTATACATCTCTCTACTTTATGCAGTCTACTTTGTGCATACTAATCCTATGGGTTATCTTGACAAAATTCATTTACAAAGCACTGTGAGGAACTTATATGTATGCACATTATAATTAAGTTCCATATTTATTGTTGAGATGCTTACCATAGAGGGAGTCCATACCTTGAGTTGACTAATACTAGTTGAACCTAGTGCAATAATAGAGAGATCTTCCATTACCAAACACAAATAGTTGATCCATATAGAAAAAGTCGATGTTATATAATTGTGGAAAAAGACAAACACCATACACGGATCTATCCTTAAGTTCTTATAGAAATAATCGTGGCTCAAATTATTGTGGAAAAAGGTGAGCAACAAAAATGGACATAAAAAAAGGGGTTATGCAAACTAGTGTTTGGAGGAGATACTCATGTATCTGGGCCATAGCATAAAGTTTGACTTTTGAGGTGAGTGACAATCTCTTGGGAGCATCTATAAGAAGAAAATACTCATGAATAAATTTATCAAAAATATATCAAAGAGAAAAAGAAATAAAGAGTTAATTTTATATATAAGTTTGTTCACTTACACACTCACATGAAGTTTGACATTGACGCTTTTATGAAGTGTGAACATCCATGGTGATTGTTACAAATAAGAGGGTGTAATTTATTGAATGTTTTTTTGTGAGTCACACTATATTTTGAACTAAGATGCATCTAGGCATGTTACTTACCCCATTGCTTATATATATAAAAATAAAAATTTTTGTTAAAACTTTTTATTATTATTTATTTATTTTGGTTTATATAAAATAAATATGAAAATATAAAATATATTGAGGTATGAGTTAGTGTTAGGATTATACACTTCGGTTTTTATGCTATGCCTATTAAGTGTTTGTTTTTATATCTCAACCAAGCTACTTCATTCATTTTGTCATGATTTTACTTGCATTCATGCTCATACATCAGGTGCATTTAATCCATGAAAAGTTGAGACACATGGGAGTTGTTCATCATGTTTTTTTTAATGTCTTCATTTCGGCTCACATAAGTGGTATTTATTATTTTATGAGTCTTGTTAGATTAGTGACAAAAAGGGAGAGATTTAAATGTACTATTAAGGGGGAGTTAAAAAGTCTTTGCGTTAAAAGATCTTTTGTGAAGGGAGAGTCAAAAGTGAGGGGGAGTAGCAGTGGAAGATTGATGGGGAGGAGCAGAATATTGAGGGGGAGAACTAAATATTGAACATGGTTATTGATGATGATTAGAACACTATTTCAGTAGGTTTAGATTACGTCTAACATTTGATTTTGTTGAGACTAATTTCAAAGAGTGTTTTATGTCATTTCTTCTCATTACTGTATTAAGATTTTCTTCACGAGATCTTGGTCTACTGGTTGTGTTTGTCTCATGTTTATATTACATTCATCAAGTTGGTTTTGTCACCAATCCGCCAAAGGGGGAAATTGTTAATGTAAAAGTTTGTTGGCTAGGATTAGATGACTAGAACCTATTTGAATTATTGGATGAATTTAATTTATCTTTATCTTTATCTATGAATATTTAAATTCAAATATAAATAGACTAATAGATAAAGTTTTGTCTTTACCTTTGTCTATGAATATTTGAATTTTAAGATAAGTGGTTAAATAGATAAAAGTTCAAAAGACTTTTGATCAAGATTGAAAGTTCGAAAAGATCGGAGATATCAAGTGATCTGGATAGAAGATTCAAAAATAAGATATCAAGCAGAAAGAATTTCGAACTATTAAGAAGTTATCGAGAACAGAAGCTGAATAGAAATCAGTTACTGCAGAGAAGAGTTATCGCGACATGTCAGCAATCCATCAGGAGACGTCTTCGCGACAGATTCTATCTGTCAGTAGAATCTTACTGAAACTGGAACTCTTTCCAAATAGTTTATTTAAGGGATTCTACTAGTTAAGATTGTTAGAGATTCAGATCATTATATTTTCTAGAGCACTTTCCAGTGCATATTTTAGTGAGAAAATTCCTTAGAAAATTTTCATATTATTTTTCTCAGAGAGTGGTACTTGAGTGTATTTTCTAGTGTTTTATCTCTCTTTTTGAAGTGCGTGCATACTCCATGTTGGAGAATTGATTAGTCAAGTTTCAGCCACTAGAGTTCCAAGAGAAAAGTCAAAGTTTGAATATTGTCAGAGGTTCTGGCTTCTACTGCGGTAGAAAACAAATGAGTCATTTGTCTGGTCAAGTAAGAGTGTCAATTGACAAAGGATTTGTAATTGAGCTTTACTTGTAATTGATTTTCAAATAATAAGTTTGACTTTCCTGGGTTTGGCTGTCCTGTAGGGTTTTACCTTTAAAGAATTCTTTAAAAAGTTTCCCTTCGATACCAATCTTAGTGTTATGAAATTTATTTATTTTATGTTATTATTTAATTATTAAATTAATTGCATGCTTGAATACTAACCAATTTTTTGAGTGAATTGGTAGATATTTCCACTGCATTACAAGGGTACTTGGGTAATTTCATATCATAATTAAAAAAAAAAAAAACTACAAATTAGTGATCACAATAACTATTAGCACCATCAGCCTCCAATTCCAAGCATCCTGCATTGTTTTGGAAATTGAAAAAGAATTAAACATTAGTAATGTACACTACTTAGCCAAATTAAACATACTAACAATTAAGTACCTCAAATGCAAGTTAATGATATATCAGACAGCCTGGACTCCATCTCACGGTGCGTCCTTCTCAATCATCCGTAATTATTTTGGAGTTCACAGTTAGATCTACAAAATCATAAAAATTATAAGTTAAATAATTAGAACTTTAAAAATTTGTAATTAATCATTTAAAAGCATATAATTATCCAATTCAAGCCTATAGCTCTTGTCATCATCAACTATTTGTAGTCTAATGGGTGTTGAACTTAGCCAATTCTGTGTGCAAACGAGGGTCTCCATAGTAGTCGGAGCCAATGAAATCTAATAAGCATCCAACACGTGACCTCCGATGCTAAACGTCGACTCAGAGACAACCGTAGTGATAGAAATGGTTAGCACATCCCAAACTACTCAGGAAAGGATTGGAAACTTGATGGAATGAACCTTCCACCAAGTTAATATATGAAATGTATCATTAGGTACCTCAACATCTTCCATAAAATAACGTTCAACCTAAAACTTACACTGCATAGTATTTCTCGATGCTTGGATTTAATGTTACCTTTGCATCAAAATAGATGAACTTCTTCCATGTGTCATCTATGGAAGATGTCGAGCCGATCGGTCATGAAAAGCTACCACCTTGGCTTGAAGACTGATCAATGTTGTTGTAATGGTTATATAAGTCATCAATATCACTCTTCAGCACTCTAATAAACCCACCAGACTTCTCATCACCAAATACGTCTCTGATCCAGAATTCTACAATAACCAACTTATATTGGAGGTCAAGAATTGCAGCCATAAATAATAATCTATTTATCTTCTCAACATCCTTACAATATTTATTATATTTGGATTTCATCCTCATTGGCATAACATTCAATAATCTGACAGTGTCATCATAGCTTTGTTCAAAGTGGTCATAAAGCCCCGAAAGCTCCTCAAAGTACATGTTCACAATATACTTTTTGGAACTAGATATGCACACAATTATGTCGTAAAATAACTTCAAAAATTGAACAAAGTACCTCATTTTTGCACAATCAATAGTGTCTGGTGCATTGAGCCCCCTTCTCCCCTACTGACTTTAGCAAAGCATACCTTAGGCCACTATCCTCAACCTCCATCCGCTCAAACGCTCTTTTTTACTTTTGCGCTACATCCAATATCATGTATGTAGAGTTCCATTTAGTAGAAACATCCAAGCTCAACATATTAGAAAATGGAATCTCAAGCTATTCAGTTAGAGCCTTAAACTTCTTTGGGGGGAAGCCTTCACATATCTCACAAGGTTGCAGACTTTGTTAATTGAATCATCAACCTTCTACAACTCCTTAGAAACTATGAGGTTGATGATATGAACACAACATCAAATATGGATAAACTCATTCTCGTGAATTATATCCTCTTTTATTGTCGTATTCCACTTGAACCAATCTATTGTAGTTTCATTGGCACTGGCATTGTCAACTGTGATACAAAGTACTTTTGTAATTTTCTCAATCCTTTATACAATCATCCATCTCATTTCCAATGGATGAATCCTTGTGATCTTCAATTTTTTTGAAGCCAATAATCCACTTGTGCAACTGTGGCCAACCGCTCATTTTCCTCTCGAGTTGGTCATAAGCCTCGCATAATCGTTTTAAATCTCAAACATTTATTTTAAATCTAGCAGATGATTTTAAATCGAGCCAAATATTCTAAAATCTTTCAAATATTTTAAAGGTTCCAAAATTATTTTAAATGGGGTGTTTTTAGTATTATCGAACCAAGTCCATATTTCAAGTAAGCCTCTTTATATTTTAGAGTCTCGAAAATAATATAGTTTTAGAAAATTATTTTATTTAAATGATTTTAGTTCTTTAATAGTATTATTTAATATTCACTATTGCATTTTATGTTAGAAACTCTATTTATTTAGATGCTTTTATTTCTCTTAGAAATATTTAATAAAACTCATCATTTTATTTTATGATGAAGATTCTTATTTTCAGATCAAAAATAAAAGTTGGTTTAAAATTCAATGTATTTCCCTTGCAATTATTTATATTCCTTATTTCTATCTGTCTTTTATTTTAGTTGGTTTAATTCTCCATGTTTAATCTCCACCGTTGGATCTAGGTTAGTAGGGATGGGATTAAAACCCTAATCCCTTTTCTTTCCTCTATTCTCTCTCTCACCTCCCTTCAGCGTCGTCAACCCCACCCCCAAAAAGGGATTAGGGTTTTATGAAGAGGTGACAAAAGTCTAGGCATTTTATGTAATGTATGAAACTAGTTTTGTAAAAGGACTTTATATTTTTAATTAAATGAATTCCGCTACAAAACTCTCTTTTAGATTCAAATTTTAACTATAGAATCTTTTATATCCTGGGAAATGAAGGAAAAAGTTTTAAAAGTTCAGTAATTCTCGTCTCGTTTTCTAAAATTATTTTTTAAAGTCCCACAACAAGGACGGACGTTACAACAACGTCCACTCACTGTCAATGAAATAGGATGTGATACACATGTAGCTGAGATTCTGTATGAACGTCCATGTTTCAGTCGTAAATGACACTTTTTGGCCAATAGTAATAAAAATCTCCTTCATCTGGGCCTTTTCCTTGGTATGGCTCTTCAAATAATCTTGCATCACTATATACCATGAAGGCATGGGAAATCAGAACTTAAGACACGAACAAATTTATAGAAGCTTTCTCCCTCAATGGCGAGAAAATGCATCTCATATGTAATGATCATTTATGCAAGCAAATCACTCAAACATCTTCTCACTATATTGAGAGATTGGCAGTTTCTTACTCAGCGTACCATCAATGGCTGTAGAATTTTTATAACTTAGTTTCGTTTGATCATTGGCCACCTACCCCTTGTGTATCTTATACCGCTGTCAACCTATAAGATGTGCTATTAATATAAAAGTGTCTTGCTTTTTCGAATGACAACCACAAAGTTGCTCATAATGGTGGCATCTTGCTTGCGGGTTCTCAAGATCACTAGAAATTTTGGTGAAATGTTTCCATGTCCACAACCTTTTTTTACTAGGTCCTGGTGGTTGATCGACATTAATATCCAACTCCTCCTCCTCATTAAGAATACCCTCATCTTCTATATCTATTGGTATTCGACTACTTGCACAAGAAGTAGCTGCTCTAGATGTGGTCTACGGGTGGAAGTACTTGTCAGCGTAGGAACTATGACATCCCCGTGTGGACGATCATCCTGAGTAGGTGTAGCATTCATATCCATATAAATTACACTGAAACAATTAAAGAAATGGCCAATAAAGACATGTTACGAGAAGAAAAAGGACCAATTAATTGGATTTCAACTCTAATCGAAGGTACTATAGTGAAAAATATTTTTTCAAATTATTTTCAAGTTTCAGCAAAATTTAGTAATTTCCCACCCAAGACTAGGGGGTGTAACGGGTCCGATCCGGTCCGGTTTTCGATAAAATTTAGGACCAAACCGGTATGTACTAGCTTTGAATTTTTCAAAATCGATTATGCACCGGTTATCCTCCTAAACCGGTATCTCTGGTTTTACTAGTTTTCGGTCCGGTTCGGTTTTCTGATTTTTTAAAATGTAAGTTTGTCATTAAAAAATAAAAATCTGTTAATAAAAAAACTTCTTCAAAAAATCTGTTACTATTACAAAATCTACACTACTAAAAAAATATGTTTTAGTAAAAACATCTGATTTACTAAAAACTGCTTTTCAAAAATTTGCTACAAGTTTATAAATATAACTACTACAAAAACTGGAAAAAAAAGATCTACAATAAATAGAAAAATCTACTATGGAATAAAATTACTCCAAAAGTCTAAATTAGAAGTCCAACAGTCTAAATTATAAGTCCAAAAGTTCAACAAATTAATAGTCCAAATTACAAATCAAAATTAGAAGTCCAAATTACCAGCACATCCAATAAAAAACTTTACAACTAGAATAAATAGCTATGCACCCAGCCACCAACTCCAATAGTCCATTCAACAAACCTTGCAATTGTATGAAAATAAACCAAGCAGTTAATTCCAATAAAAAGTTAGTAATTACATTAAATGAAAAAAAAAAAACTTAAGGAAAGATGTTATACAAGTTGACCTATCTTAAATTTAATCATCTCCAACCAAAGAAGTAGATCTTGAAGAACTCCCTAGGCCTTCCATGAGCTCTACACAAAAGGGGAAAAAAATAATAAGCATAACAATTAAAACAAATTACTAATATAATATAGACTTTAGAGACAGTTAAAGAAAAGGTGAATGATGCTACATACCTGTATCAAGTTTCTCAAACTCCTCAACATCATCCATTAAAGTGTGAATGTTAATCAAGGTAGAAGAACGGAGCCAATTTTGTGTACAAATAAGGGCTTCTACCATAAGTGGAGATAGGCTATTGCAGAAAGGATCAAGTACTTGACCTACTGTGCTAAAAGCCGACTCAGAGGCCACTGTAGATATCGAAACTACAAGAACATCCTGCACAACTCTTGAAGCACATGGTATCTAATGGAGTTAACTTCCACCTAGTCAACAAGTCGAATGTTGTATTATCTTCTTCACATTTTTCAGATAAATATCTCTCCAGTTCAGATTTACTCTCCAAAGAGTTATCTAACTTCAAATGTTGCTTAATTTGTGTACGGATAAATGAACCGAAATTAACTTGACCTACCCCAGCAGTTGAACTTGTTGTACTAGCCCCTCCCTCGCTTGATTGGCTCATAGTTTTATCTTGTGCCCCACTATCACTTCCGCCATTTTCACAATAACTATCGTATAAATGAGTCACGCATCTTTAATCTGATCCACCAACATAAGAACTTTTGAACTATTATCCTCACATATTCTTTCAAAAATAAATGCTAGACAACGTATTTTATATCGAGGATCAAGAACCAGCCCAACATACAACAAAAGATTCATTTTCTCAATATTTCTCTAATACTTCTCACGTTTAGATTTCATATTAAATGCCATTGTCCTCAAATTATGAGGTCCTTCTACAAACTCCAAATTAATTGCAACTTGAATTGTTGCTAGCTCAAATACAAAATAGTTGCAAGTGACATAATTGGCCCTCGAGAAATGCAAGTTTGCATCATAAAAAAGTTTTAGAAATTTTACAAACAACCTACTCTTATCCCAATCATCCATGGTTAGAGGCCCTAACTTGGATGCCATTCTTTTACCCAACTCACTAACACCATCATCATCCTCCCCAACGCTCTTAACATATCCCGCATCTTCATCCTCTAGCCGTTGAAATGCTTTTTGAAACTTTTCAGCCCTATCCAACATCATATAAGTGGAGTTCTAACAAATTGCTACATCTAAGCGTACACTACTTTTACAAGTAATATCCTCACTATCACAATATTGCTTAAATGTGTTCCACCTTTGTGGAGATGATTTCACATACTTCACAGCCCCTCTATTTCAAGCAATTGATTGATCATATTCTTTCAACTCATCTCGAAGAATCAAGTTCAAGATATGAGCATAACATCTCATATGCAAGAACTCATTTTCCAAAATCGTATCCTTTCTATTCCTTGCCTTTCTTTTGATATTAAAAACTGTCTCATTGTTTGAACTTGCATTATTGAGTGTAATTGTGAATATTTTTTGCCTCCCCCATTCAAGCAAACACATTCAATTTTTTAACCTAATGTCTCACCCTTATGGTTTTCCACCTTACAAAAATTGATAATTCTCTCATGCATTTTTCAATCTTCATCAATAAAATGTGCGGTGAGTACCATGTAATTAGAATTTTACACGGATGTCCATGTATCTGTAGTTAGACAAGTGTGATGCCCCTTAAGAGCATTTTTCAACTTGTCATTCTCTCTCAAATAAAGTTTAAAAATATCTTTTGCAAACGTTACACGTGATTCCATCACGGTTGCACAACAAACTTAAATTTCTTAAACCCCTCCCCTTCCACATGTTTAAAAGGAGGCTCATCAACAACCAACATTTCTGCTAAGGCTTCTCTACAAGCCTCAACAGTAAAAGCAATAGGTACAAGCCCCCCACTGCTTGATCTAGACTGGAAACCCAATACAGATTGGTTTCTTTCCACTTTCCTAAGTGGAGACTTACATGTTTTTTCTCAGTGCGCCAACATTGATTTTGTGCCATTTATATTAGGATCACAAGCATAAGTCATCCCACAAAAGTTACATGCAGCCCTAGGTTTCGACTTATCCTCAGTATTCATCTTTGTAAAATAATCCCAAACCACAGATCTTTTCCTACCAGTAGACGGCTTACTTGCATTAGATTTGGGAGAAAGCGGATTATTAGTCGCTGTTGATTCCATGGTCCTTTCAATTGAAGGTTGACAATCACCAGGTTTTTCTGTTTCATTTGAAGGATCCATCTGTGATTCTGTAGTAACAAAAACAAAATTAATAAAAGCTACTATAATTAATAAAAATAATGTTTGTTGCACTGAAATCATAGAGTATTGACCTGAGCCTTATTTTTATTTAATAACTCACTAACTGCACTGCAATAATGTAAGCCTTATTTTTAAAAATATTTATTTTTGTTGAGTCTTCATAGTTTATTCAAATCCTCAACCCCAATTGATAAACAAGACACATATGTTATTCTAGTAGAAAAATTACAAAACCCTAATAACATAAACACAATCACAAAAATCCTAAATTCCGGATTCAAAAACCCTAATATCACAAATACCATCTATTATAATTTCAAAGTAATTTCACAAACCCAATCACAAAACCCTAATAACACAAACACAATCACAAACACAAATACAATCACAAAACCCCCAAATTTCAGATTCAAAAACCCTAATATCACAAATACCATCTATCATAATTGCAAAGTAATTTCACAAACTCAATCACAAAACCCTAATAATACAAACACAAATACAATCACAAAACCCCTAAATTTCGAATTCAAAAACCCTAATAAAACAAATACCATCTACCAGATTTCAAAATTTCAAAAACAAATTACCGTGAGGAATCGAAGATGAAGACAGAGAGAGTGAGGTGAGGCCGAGGGTTTGTGCATTGGCAGGCTACGACTAGGTTCTTAGTACTTACAAGCTATGCCATGAGCTCACGGTATGTGCAACGGCCGGTGAGGGAGCAGAGAGACAAAGAGAGTGAGGCAGAGAGACAGAGACGAGAGAATGGGGCAGAGAGACAAAAATGAGAGAGTGAGGCAGAGAGATGGGCACCATTTGCTATTGGAGACTTGAGAAGTTGAGAGTCTGAGACTTTAGGATTTAATCGAGAGGAAAAAGAGTCTTGGAGACTGGTTAGGAAACGACGTCATTTCCTATTGGTTTCAAATTTTCAATGTGGTTCTTTTTTTTTTAAATGATAATTACTTTTTTTTTTTATGGTTTGGGAAATTGATAACTAGTGTATATTAGACTATTACTATTAGTTATAAACTTATATATTAGTATAGCTATATAATATATTAGACTATATAGTTCCAAAAATCGTAGAATCATAATCGGACCAGTTCGAGCCTGTTTGCATAATACAAGAACGGGTCCCGAACACGTGTTTTTAAAAACTTTTGAGCATGTGTTTTTCGCTTTTAAAAAGTTCATGACAAGATCCCAATTCCCACCTGGCCATTTACTATACCATATGAAGAACCCAAGAACAATATAGCATTTGCCTCCCTTGAGGTTTTTCTTTTCTTCTAATAATCAAAAAAGTAAAATGTGGCATAGAGATCATCATCAGGATCAACAATTATATCGGAATAATATTTCTCATACATATGCTTGTCCCATACAACTGAGGATCGGACCAAGGCAACATCTACAGCAACTTTGGAAACTGATTCATACGGGCATGTTTGCTCTGCTTTGCCTTGGATATATTTTTTCCTTTTTGCGATGTTGTTCTTACTACATGTATATATAGTTTATAATCTGACGATTGCCTTGTGAATGATTTGTGAATAAAACATCAAAGTTTGCTAAAAAAGTAGCCTCTTCAGAGTCTTAGTATATTATTACCTTTTTACATATAAATTATACAAAGCAAATGTTCAAGTTATATAAAAATATTTGTAAAAACCGAAAGTTATAAGATGCATAAATAATCTATTTTATCAAAATTAAGCAACTCATGAACAACTCGAGCTTGTTCAAAAAATAAACAAGTTGTTTGTGAATATGAAATGTAATTTGATAATAAGGTTGCGCCCAAGGCATGTTCAGATAAAAGTTAAACAAACGGAGTTTTATCCCTTACTATTCGCTCGAACTTAAATCATTTACACCTCCATAATTGCTCAGTTTCTAAAAATAAAAAAATAATCAAAATCAAACAATAATAAAAAAATTCCAAAAATTTTGAAACCTTAAAAATCGAAATCATTACAAATCAAACAATGCATCAACAAATCAAAGTAGGAATCCAACTTACGGCTTCGGGATGGTTGATGGAAAGTAGTCTATGATGGGGCTGGGCTAACGACAACAAAACTAGAGGTGTAACCGGTCTGGTTTCGTCGGATTTTGGACAGAATTTGGGACTGAATCGGTATGCACCGGTTTTGCATTTTCATGAACTGATTCTGCACTACGGGTTACCCCCCTAAACTGATACTTTCGATTTTACCAATTTTGGTCTGGTTTTAATATACTATATACTATATACTATATTATATATATAATAGTATATTATAGTATATAATACTATAGTGATAATATATTGTAGTATATTATAATATATATTATAATTGTATTATAGACTATAATGATATATTATAATATATAATATAGTGAGATAAACTTTTTCATGAGAGAATATTTCCTTACGTGAACGTTGCATGCTTTGCTAGGGTTTACCCTAGGGGTGGGCTCCGACTCCGACGGAGTCGGAGTTGTCATTTCCGACCTCCGACTCCGACCGGGGTCGGAGCCAAAATTCCCCTCTGACTCCGACTCCGAACGTAGTCGGAGTCCAATTCCGATCGGAGGTCGGAGCTCCGACCTCCGATCGGAAACTCCGACTGGAGTTCGGAGGGAGTTCCGAACGGAGGTTGGAGCTCCGACTCCGAACTCAATTTCAGAATTTTTTTTTTTTATTATTTAAATTTTGTTGTTCAATTTCGTTTCAGATAGTGGGCAACATATATATATTTTTTTAAAAGCTAACCATCTACAAATATTCGTTCTGATTTTGTTACTGAATTTTGATTATACTTTTAATTTGTTTTAAAAGTGCTCATGACTCATGAGTTGAAAATTACATAAATTTAAAATTTTATAGAAAAGAATGATGGTACGAATTTGTATAATTCGATTAATTTCAGTTGGATAATAAATTATAAACTTTTGAGAGATGATGGATAAGTACTAATAGAAATTATAGAATAAAGAGTACTTATCCCACGTATTTGCTCGGGATATAAGTACATAAATATAACTATATAAATAGTTTAAAAAGTAAATAACATGTATGATGCAGCCATAAGTTATAACAGTCTCATTTATAACGTAATAACAATATGACTCAGTCTTGAAATATAACTACATAAAAATTAAACACGGGTTTCACTCAAACCCCAATGTTCCATTGGTCACACCTGAAATGAAGATAGAAAGTAGCAATCAATAGATGAAAAAAAATTGATAATAAAAAATTATATACGGTAAAAGAATAATTTGATTCTTACCAAGAAAGGAGGTTCTCTCAACTCCATCCCAACTCTCAAGTAGCGTCCGTTCCAAACTCTCAATCATCGGTAATTATGTTAGGGTTCACAATTAGATCTATAAAATCATAAAAAGTAGAAGTTAGAAACATTAAAAATAATTAAATCATCATTTAAAAGCATATAAACTTACCCGATTCAAGCCTATAGCTCTCGGCATCAACGCCAACGGTATCTAGTCCAATGGGCGTTTCACTTATCCAATTCTGTGTGCAAACGAGGGCCTCCACGGTTGACGGTGACAATGAACTCCGATAAGCATCCAACACGCGACCTCCAGTGCTAAATGCCGACTCTGAGGCAACCGTAGTGACAGGAATGGCTAGCACATCTCGGGCCACACGGGAAAGGACTGGATACTTGGTGGAATTAACTTTCCACCAAGTTAATAACTGAAATACATCACTAGGTGCCTCGACAGCTTCCATAAAATATCGTTCAACCTCAGATGTACAATGCATAATATTCCTTGTTGACATGAGTTGATGATACTGCCGTATGACACGATTGCCTCTAACCCCTACAGATGGGTCAGTATCACCTGAGGGAACTGTCGATCCTGTCGGCCTCGAATGTGAGGAGCTACCAACTGCGGATGAAGGCTGAGCACTAGTACTGTAGTGATGATATAAGTCATCAACATCACTTTTTAGCAATCTAATAAACTCTCCAGCCTTCACTGCCCCGAGGACGGAATTTACCCAAAATTCTAGAACGGCCAACTTAACTCGAGGGGTCAAAGATCACAGCCACAAATAGCAATCTATTTATCTTCTCAATATTCCCCCAATATTTATCATATTTGATCTTCATCCTCGTAGCCATATCAGATAACAATCCAGCAGAGTCAGTACAACTATTTTCCAACTGGAAGTGAAGCTCTGAGAGCTCACTGAAAAATGAGTTCGCAGTCGTATATTTGGATCCAGATAGTCGCATGGTTATCTCATAAAAAGTTCTTAAAAATTCAACAAAATAACTCACACTGGTCCAATCATGTGCGTCTGGCGCACCGAGCCCCTGTCCTGCTGGCTCCAACAAAGCATACCTCAGGCCCCCATCCTCGACCTCCATCCGCTCGAATGCTTTTTGGTACTTCTGTGCCACATCCAACATCATGTATGTAGAATTCCATCGAGTCGGAACGTCCAAGCACAGCATACTAGAACATTCAATCTTCAAATCTTCTGCTATTGCCTTAAACTTGGCAAGCCTTTGAGGGGAACCCCTCACATATCGTACAATGTTGCGGACTCGGGTTATGGAATCATGAACCTCTTTTAATCCCTCAACAACTATGAGGTTAATGATATGAGCACAGCATCGAACGTGAATAAACTCGTGGGCCCGAATGACATCATCTCTCACCGTCGTGTTCCGCTTAAACCAATCAATTGCTGTTTCATTCGCACTGGCATTGTCAACTGTAATACACAGCACTTTTCGAATTCCCCAGTCCTTTAAACAATCATCCATCTTCGCCCCAATGGATGCACCTTTATGATCCACAATTTCTTTAAAACCAATAATTTTTTTATGCAAAATCCACTCACTGTCAATGTAGTGTGCCGTGATACACATGTAGCAGACGTTCTGTATGGAAGTCCATGTGTCAGTCGTAAAAGACACTCTTTGGCCAGTGGTAATAAACATCTTCCTCATCTCCTCCTTGTCCTTCGCATGCCTCTTCATACAATCTCGCATCACTGTATACCGTGATGGAATGGGAAATCGTGGCTCAACAAAATTTAGAAACTTTCGAAAGCCTCTTTTCTCGACTGTGGTAAATGGCATCTCATCAGTAATTATCATCTCTGCAAGCATGTCCCTCAACATCTTCTCACTGTATTGAGGGATGACCAATTTCTTAGTCTGTGTACCATCAGTGGCTGTAGAAGTTTGGTAACTGAGGTTGGTCTGATCAGTGGCTTGCAATCCCTTCGCTATCTTATATCGTTGGCAACCATTTAGATGTGCTATTAACACACTGGTACCTTGCTTCTTCGAATGGCATCCACAAAGTGATCCACAATAATGACATCTTGCCACTGGGTTCGCAATTTCACCAGGAATTTTGGTGAAATGCTCCCATGTCCACGACCTCTTTTTAGAAGGTCGTGGTGGTTGATCTTGCTCAATGGGCATCTCCTCCTCCTCGTTGAACATATCTTCATCCTCTATATCAACTGGGAGTGGGAGTCGACTACTCGCACAAGATGTAGCTGCCCTAGATGTAGCTGCCCTAGATGTGGCTCTAGGGGTGGAAGTACCCACCGGTGTAGGAGTTGTAGCATTGGCATCCGCCACATCCCCTTGTGGACGATCATCTCCACTATGTCTAGGATCCATATCACAATCAATGAAGCTGAAAAAATTAAATTAGAAGCAAACAATTAGTTTAAATTGTATCATAATAATACATGTATCGATGTATTA